>NC_133664.1:60610132-60910132 GCF_037893015.1 Macrotis lagotis | reverse complement strand
CCATGCCAAACTACTTCTTAACAAAAGGATGTGTCAGTGCTCACTGGTAAAGAGTCAAAGAGGAAACAGCCTGATGAAAATTGGTAAGAAAAAAATGAACACGTAAGTATGTATGCTAGTGTAAAAGAATGTCTGAAAAATTAGTAAAACTTTATTGAGAATAAGGGACAAACCTGGCTTCATTCAAAGTTTGAGAAGTCTGCCCATTTATTATTCTCTGTGAGCTATTCACACATCTGAGAAAACTATGTTTTTTTTAATCTTTTATTATTATTTTTAAAAAATTATTAAAATTCTAACCTTTATTTTATTTTTAATTTATGGATTAAAACAAGCATTTCCATAACAAAACATTTTTTAAAAAAAGATGATTGCACATAAAACTGCAAATCTCTTATGTGCAACTTGCTATTCCTTTTAAATATATAAGTTCCCATGTAGCTTTCTTCTTTCTTTTTTTCTCTTTTTTCTTCCCTTCGCTCAACTCTAGAGATAACTATATTAGACATAAAAATGTGTGGATGTGTGTGGATGTATTTCTATACACAAGCACGTCCACACATACACATGTATGTGTCAACTCATTCTATACATTCTTTTATTTATCATTTCTTTCTTCTATATATGCAGATCTTCCTTTGTAGTTAATTTGGATCTTTTTTAATAGTCAGAATAACTAATTTGCTCAAAAAATATTGTTGTTACTATTTAAAGTTTTCTCTTGCTTCTGCTCATTTTACTCTTCATTATTTAATGCAAGTCTGTCTATTCTTTTTCAAGATCATCAAATGATCATTTATTATAGTACAATAATATTCCATAAATTGAGACTTTTAAAATCAATTTATTATACACCTAAGGTAAGATTAAAAAACCAAGCAGCCATACATTTATAGTTTTAAATTAATTTAATATAGTCATAATAGTTCATTAATTCTCCTACATCTTTGTTATTTCTTTGTCCCATCCCATTGGAATTGTTTGCATTTTTCCTCATATGATTGTCAACTTGGTGTGTGTTGTTCTCTTAATTTATTTCATATTTCTTGACATATTTTCCCTAATTTTTAGGCTTTATAATCATTACAATTATAAATTATCAAAAATCATATCAATTAATCATTCAATTAAATATATAATAATCAACAAACAATATATGACTATATAAATTACAACATAAAATTATAAATTATTATGATAAATTATTTCAATGACATTCGATTACACTAATAACTCATAGTTCATTATTTGTTCATCAATTGTTGAACATATTTAGTTCTTTTCCTTCCTCCTTTCCTTAACTCCTTCACTCCATCTTTCCTTCCCTCTTCTTCCTCCCTCCCTAAATTTTGATCACTGAAACTATACAAGATATCTTGGGGTTTACAGGATAGTTTTTTTTTAAGGATCATACCTAAAACCCAAATCATTCTGGGTCTCATTGATTGGCCAACAAAAGGTTTTAACCCATGTTCATTGTTTAGTCTTTGATGGCTCACAGTGAATATAAATAAGCAATTATTTTTGTTTGAGTCAGAAACCCTGAGGGTCTTCCCCTCCCAAATTAATTTTTTTCTTTTGTTTTTGGACTAGTAAAAGAGGCCATTCTTTGCCTCATTTCTTATCTAGCCTTAATAACTGAATGGGCATCTCAATCAAACTGAGACAAGTTAAAGAATGTAGCTTATAAAGGTCAAGATTTCCCACTGCATTGGGGTCATCTCTAGTCTTCCTGATTCAGATTTGACATCTAGACCCAAGTTGAAGCTGGTGACTTTGCACAGTCCTCCCTCATTTAAATCCAATACACCTATGTGAACTCTAAAACTGTAAGAACCTAAACACATAGGGTTAAAATAAAATGAAAGAAAATAGAGTTTAGATATTTTTTAAGTTTTATTCTCTAAGATCTTACCTAAAACCTATAGGTTAAGGCCAAGGAAATTAGATTTTATACTATTTGTGAATAGGGGGAAATAGTCTCTTTATTGGTCTAAATATAGAAGTTGCACAATTTTGCTATCTGAAAACTATTCCACAAAGATAATCATCTT
Source organism: Macrotis lagotis (assembly GCF_037893015.1). Classification (NCBI taxonomy): domain Eukaryota; kingdom Metazoa; phylum Chordata; class Mammalia; order Peramelemorphia; family Peramelidae; genus Macrotis; species Macrotis lagotis. Next base: position 60,908,078 of record NC_133664.1, on the reverse strand, counting down.
TTTAAATATTCTTCTCTTGTTTCTTCCTGGGAAGCTGGTCTACTTATGTATACTGAGTATCATTCTCCTAGATTTGTGATTAACAAAACAGGGAGACTTTTGGAGTCTTAATGTTTAACTATGAAGCAAGGTGACTCATATGAAGCCTAGTATTCTCTAATAGAAATTAATCTTCTATCACAATATAGTCTTAAGAAATTATTATTCTTTCACACTTGCAAGTCATGGCATTGATCCTTTTCAAGAACAAAGGACAAACCACTGACTGATAGCTTTTCCTAGTTCTTCAAACTTACAAATTATGCTTCTATAAATGTTAATGGGCATCTTTTTATAATACTAATGACATATTTCTAATAAATGAAATAATCAGGTCATAGGTCAGGATTAATTTTATGATTCTTTTTTGTATACTTCCAGATTGTTTTACAAAATTGCACCAAAAATTTTTATGCAAGCATGTCATTGTTGAATCTTCCTTAATTATTTTTTTTGCCAATGTTACGGATACACAGAGATAGTGCAGTTGTTTCAGTTTACATTTCTACAACCATTGATGTCATTTTACAGTTTTTTCACGTGATCATTTACATTATATATATGTATATACTCTGCCCACATGGAAGCAAGCATGGCAGAGTGAAAAGACAGTCTTGCTTGGAGGTAGGAAGACCTGAGCAAAAGTCCTATTCCCTCTGACACAACTGGCTGAAGGACCCCTGTGGCAAGACATTTGACATCTAGGCAACTGGCTAAGACCATAAATTACAGAGAAGGTGCCCACCCGTGGAATGAGTTTGCTCATCTGGGAATGCCCCATTACAAATGAAATCACAGTTCCCATTTCTTGTCCTATAACTTGTCACTTAAATTCAACTAAGGCCTAGTTTTTTCATATAAATGAACATGACATGAGATGTTGCTAGAGGGAAGGGAGGGAGGAGGAATGAAGGGAAAAAAGGAAGGAAGGAAGGAAGGAGGGAAGGAGGAAGGGAGGGAGGGAAGGAATGAAGAAAAGGAACATTTATTAAGATCCTCCTGTGTGCCAGGCAATGCACTATAAAGCAAACCTTAAAGCTTTGCATAAATATGAGCTATTATGTTTAAACACAATGCAAAACCCACAAATCATACATAAACTTCAAATGGGTCAGAGGGGTCATTTTGAAGCTCAGGCTGACACAGAAGGGACATACTGTAGAAGTATTTGAAATGATGCCTGGGTTTAAGTGATAGTTGAAACTAGATTTAAAATGACTGGGGAAACCCTGTTTTCTGTTAACATGTTCTCCAAAGTGGACATGCCATTATGAATTCCTTGAAAAGAAGAGTTTTCTTGGCACTAAATTCATTAAGCTTTGACCCAATGCACATGAATCCAGACACAATGCAAAAGATAACATTTCCCCAAATTAATAAATTCTTTTGCCAAACCTTTGAAAGCACATCCTAGGAGCTATGCCGAACACTGGGAGAGGACATTCAACATTCAAGAAATCGTAATTCTTGTAGACTGCATCTTTGCTTGTGTGTGATGGTACGAAACAACAAGAAGGATAAAGAAAGGAGGGTGGTTTGGTGAAGAGGTAAGATATTGTGGAGGACGATATTAACATCATTCCAATTCAATGGACAAGTTCCATTGAGTTCTTTTTAAATTATGTCCTTAGAAGATTTTCCATGATCTGTGGAATGTGCCCACAGAGAGCCTTGGCTCTGGGAGACCAGTCAGCTTTCCTCCAGTTTTCTTTGACAGTTCTTTTCTAACAGAGTCTAGATTACGCTGAGCAAGGCCCCACTGACCATTGATATTCCTCACAGTTGACTTATGTCCATTTTTATTTAAAGTGCACTTCCTTGCTGTTTACCAAAGTAAAGTCGATATGTCTCACAGATGAAAAGATTACTTTAATACCAGATGTAACAAGTCATGTCGATCAATTTGCACCTCCAATGCACAGACTGCCAACCAAGCAAGAGAGGGGTTAACTTCGGGGGGTGGCAATGGGTTAGACAGCATTTCAAGATAAAAGGAGAGGCTCCTGGGAGGACTGGGATTTTCAAAGTGGAGGAAGCGTGATTTCCAAAATTCAGAAAGAGGGAGATAAAGCTAAAATCTTGCCTCATATCTGTTTGGGCCTTTTCTCAGCAGACCTGATAACATAATGTAAATATTGATATCAGACTGACAGCCGGCCAATTGACCTTTTTCACAGAGGTCAGGGGACTTGGCTTCTCCAACTAAGACTTGGAAAATGGGAGACAGGAAATTCAGCAGGGAGCATATTTTTTTGAGTCTGGATTTTTTTATCCCCTCTCCTGGGTTTTGTGGCTTTAAAATAATAATCATATCCATAATTCAGAGGAAGTACAAGGCTTCCTCTCCACTTGGTCTTGTCTGGAGCTCCCTCCTTTTCCCATCCTCTGACAATTCTAAGATGGCAAAAAAGCTAGACAACTGGTTCCTCCCCTTGGGCCTCAGATGTAGCTGGGTTAGAAAAGAATGAGAACATCCAGCCTGTACAACCTACATATTAGCAGCCTGGCTTCAATTCAATTCCATTCAAAAAGCTCCTTAAGTAGCTTACGTTTGCTTCATGGTGGTGGCGGTGGTGGTTTATAAACAATAGTAAATAAAAACATATGAAAACTAATTTCTGAAGGGTGGTACTGGATCTAATATGAAGAATAGATTGTTAACCATAGAGAAAGACTTCCAAAGGGCACAATGGAAAGGGAGGAAATAGTCAGGGAAGGCACTGCCAGGACTGGGGAAGCCTAGGGAGGTATAAGGAAACAGTAACAGGAGCATAGGCATGTGTACAGGATATAATCTGTAACATATCTATGACTACAGTGATATTCTACCACAGAGAATATCAAACCTTTTATAGTAGTTTGTTAATGTTGAATTGATTATCAATCACTGAGCAAGAGGGAGAAAGGGGAGGAAAACTTCGTATGTCTCCTAGCAACAGGGCAGATAGTCAATTCTTCCTTTGTTTGATAGGCGGGTTGGAAGAGTTTGGGGACCAGGCTGATTATGGATGTCCTGGATCTCAGCAAGGAGAGTGGTGGAACTCACCCTAGTATTGCATAGATTTTCTCTCCAGGGAGAGGACGAGGTGTAGGAAGGAATTCCTGGACTGGTGGTGTGGCAAAGGGCAGCAGCATAAATAGCTAGTCCTCATTCATTCCCTAGTTTATTAATGAAACTCTTCAGTTTAGCTTTTCACCGTTAACTTGGCTTCATATGGTTCATAATTAAGAAAGAGACCTAATACCTGGGGATGGCAGCTGTGCGGAAATTAAGATTGCATATAAAACATGAGTAACAATAATGCTTTGTATTCATAACATGCCTAAAAACACGGTTGACTTATTTTCCTCCTCCCCAAATGCAACTTTTTCCTTGCTAGAAAAATTAAAATAATTTTTAAAAATCACAAGAAATTTTTATCATTAGGAAATGTAGAAAAGACTTGGATTAAATTAAACTTAAAATGGATTAAAATACCTTTGATTGAATCCCAGATACACATCTTTTCGGGCAAGGCAAATAGGATCCAGGGGATCCCCTACACCATCCAGTTGTCCCCAGATACACTTTTTAAAAAGGGCTCAAGGACATCTAGTTAGAGCAATGGATAGAACACTGGCTCCTGGAGTCAGGAAGACCTGAGTTCAAGTACAACCTCAGACACTTGACACTTTCTAGCTATGTGACTCTTTGCAAGTCACTTAACCCCAATTGCCTTGCAAAAATAAATGAAAATTTTAAAAAGTCCCAGTCCTTTAATATAACATGCCTGGTTATACTTCCACCTCTGTCATTTACAAGCTGTTCCTCACCTTGATGATAATATTTTAGTGTAATTTCTATGTATTATTCAGTGTTGTCCTGATACCGTTTCCCTTTGTGAAGAAACATCATAATCCTTCCACTCCAATACAAATCCTGAATTTACCTATTCCTACAAGAGATCCTTTCAGAAGAGTTTGAAATTATATGTATGTATATACAGTGTGTTCCAGAGGTCTTAGTAAAATAAAATAATAATAATAAAATAATAACAACAACAATCTTCAGTAGTAGACATCCACTACACCTCCAACTCTCTCTCTCTCTCTCTCTCTCTCTCTCTCTCTCTCTCTCTCTCTCTCTCTCTCTCTCTCTCTCTCTCTCCCCCTTCTTCCCTCTTACTTCCCTCCTCCCTCCCTCCCCTTCTGTTTATCTTTCTCTCTCCCTTACTCTCTTCTCTATTTCTGTTTCCCTCCCCCCCGCCCCTCTATTCTATCTCTTTCATCTCCCTCTCTCTTTCTGTTTCTCTATCTCTCTCCATAAAAGTTTATGTGCTTCTGTACTTATGCCTTATATACATATACATATAAATGATGTAATGTCCATTGGTTATTATAACATGCCTAAAAAGCACAGCTGTGTCGGTAATTGCTCTGCAATCAGGGTATTTGGTACAATGGAAAGAGAACTGGATTTGGTGTTGAAGGACATGAGTTCAAATCCCAGCTGTGATGCTTATTGCCTATATGACTTTAGGCAAGCCATTTAACATCCAGAATCCCAGGTTCTTCAACATAAAATGAGAGGGTTAGAGCATGTGGTCATCTCCAGATCTGTATAGGGTCATCCAACTGACCCTGGATATCTCTAGTAATGGAAAAGTCACCAATTCCTCAAATAGCAATAAGATTTAGCTGCACAGTCTTGGATGATAATCCTTATAAAACAGACTTTTTTTTACAACTTTTCCCTATTTTTTATTTAGTTTTTCTATATGAACCAAGCAGAACAAGTATTAACCCCTTTCCTGTAAGACCACACTTAAAATACTTGAAAATGACTTTCAGGTTTCCACTATGTCTTCTCCCTTTCCAAGCTAAAATAATCCTAATTATTTTCACATAATTTTTAATAAGTCCTATCAGCAATCTAATCACCCTTGAATGAATTACACCTTATCCATAGCTTTTCTAAAATGTGATTTGAAAAAAAGTAAAATCTGATTTGCAGAACTGAGTATAATATTCCAAATGTTTTCTAACCCCAGCAGAAAGTTCCTTATCTCTTGGTTGTGGATACCCACCTTTTGTGAATGCCCACCTTTTGTTGACTTAAATTTATTGAAGAGAGTTGGGTGCTCTTTCCTATGTCTTCATTTATCTTGCATTTTATGACATAGGGAAAAGATGTGGCCTGGTAGCCAGAAAGACCAGGGGGTTCTATCTTTGATGTTTAAGTACTATGTGACTTTGGGCAAATCATTGTTAGTGTTCTAGGCAGGTCCCCAAGGCTAGAAGTTGCAGAAAAGGGGATGACCCTCATTAGTAGAAAGAATTTCTTCATTCTGAATTTCCTGTATGACAGAAATCCCAGGTAGCCTCTCCCGCCAATACTCCATTATCCATTTTTGTTCTATATAACTTGGTCTGATTATTGTCTTTAGTAGAAAAAATAGAAACGAAAATAGGAATTAAGTAGTTCTGTCCTTTTTCCATGGGCCTTTATTATTGTTCCATCAGTGTCCCAAGCAGCAGTCCTTTTTATCAAAAAAAAATTTCTCTTGTTTGCAACATAACAATTAAAATATATTTATTCTCCTAAATATTTACTACAAGTCTTAATTCATTTGGGGTTTCAATTCTACACACATTGTTTTTACAGGGCCCATTTACCTCCCCTTGCTTCCACCTTATGTACATGTAATTTAACATTTGTGTTAGTTGAAGAGTTCTATGTGTAGTCATGTCAATCTTTTTAAACACTTCTTATTGCTGTGGATTTTCACTGTTACAAGACTTTCATCTTTCTTGAACCAACTCTTCCTATAAGGATTTAGGCCATGGAAATGTTACTAATCCTTTCTTCAAATTCTTTGAAATCCAGTCTCTATAGTCTAGGATAAATGTCAAAATGTGCCCAGGTGTCCCCTCCTTATCTGTCATGAGACAGGACATGGTCACTCATACCTAAAATTCCTGTCATTTCTATTCTAACAGTTGCTGTCTCCTTATTGGTCAAATCTATTATCATTGCTTCCTTCAACTCCTGGGAGATGAATGGTCATAGAGTATTGATAAATCAGTTGTGATTCAAACCTCAGAATATTTGGCATTCAAAGGAATTAACTATGATCAGCAATTTCCCAATACCAACTGAGTCTCATCTTTAAAAGATTCAGATAGTTGAGACAAATATGGAAGAGAATGGACAACTATGTAAATAGAATTCATCCTTTTAAGATATATAAAAGTCAAATCTAGAGCCTCAAAAACAGCATTTACTTAGACTCTGAGGTTGTATAAGAATGATTTCTCTTTGTTGTCCACTGGGCTCACTATAAAATGAGAAATGTCAGATTGAGAGAGGGGCTAGTACTCTTGCGAAGACTATAACAGGTGCTACAACCTTCCCCTTTCTTGCAGATCAAATTGGTGTTTATTTGAAAAGGGGAAGGGGAACAGGATAAAATGAATTGCTCATTTTATGTGTGTAGCTATGTTACAGTGTAGATGAGTTAACCATAAACATAATCACACACCACTATGTTGTGTTTATCCATGGGGATGTCTTCTGTTCTGGGCTATGGAATATCTAAGATGCTGAGTACAGGTACATCAAAGAATGAAGAGCAGGTAATAAAACATGCAATAACAGGTTCTAGCCTCTAGCCTTTCTTTTTGAATTCTATTGTTTAACTCTACCTGGAAATTTGTTTGGACACTGAAAAATGAAATAGGTTCATTATTTGGTCCCTATTTTTTGTTGTATTCTAATAATCTTCCATGGTCCCACCTGTGCAAAAATGAAGGGAAGGAGTTAATGAAACTTCCTGTTTGGACCAATATCTAAGTCTTTTACTCCATGTTCCTGTGCAAATAAACCAAAATAGCTTGTGCAAACTTCCCTTGGAAAACTATTTTAAGTCAACAAATATTTGAACAGTATACATTTGTTCTTAAAAAGACATTCTACTTCCTAAGAAGGTTGGAATCAGTTAGGGATAAAGGTTAAAACTCATTTAAAATTCATAGGAAGGGAAGGTAAATCTAATTCATGGGTCTTATTTCTGTCTAGTCTTGAATTGATAATTGTTCATTTAAATGTTTTGCCTTGATTTATAAAAGAGAAATATCTTTGAATTTTGCAAGTCTTATTCTCTACAAGAATGAGTCAGGGATAAGAAATGCAATTTCATGGACTAACATCTAGTTCTGGAATTGAAGGACCTAGCTTCAAAGCCTACCTCTGATACTTGGGTGATGTTAGAATGATCACTTAATCGTCCTGTGTTTGTGTCCTTGCCTGTCAAATGAGAAGACTGGAATAGAGGTTCCTCCCAACAATAGATCAGTGATCCATTTGACTTTCCATCAATATGAGTTTTATCTTAAATATCTCTATAAAGCCCATGTTTATATGTGTGTTAGATGGCACAGTGGACAGAGCACCAGGCCTGAGGTCAGAAGACTCATGTTCATGAGTTCAAATCTGATCTCAGATACTTACTAGCTGGGTGACCCTGGGCAAGTCACTTCACCCTATTTACCTCAATTTCTTCTTCTGAAAAATGAACTAGAGAAGTCAATGACAAACCATTCCAGTATCTTTGCCAAGAAAACCCCAAATGAGGTCACAAAGAGTTGTATGTGACCGAAACAACTAAACAACATAAAATATATTTGCATATATATATGTATATATATATATATACACCTTTACACACACACACACACACACACACACACACACACACAGTGAAAGAGAGAGAAAAGACCAATAGAAACACAATTTACAAATTAACTTTGTTCTACCTGCACTTCAAATCATAGCTAGAGTCCCAAACTTTACCATTATATATGCTTAAATAAGTAACAATCATTCAAGATTCAGTAACCATTAAAGTACTCACTATCTGCAAAGTATTATATTTGGTGCTGTGAGATACAAAAGATAATTCCGACATGACCCTTGCCCTCCTGAAACTCATAACAGAGCAGATGGATGCCTCCCATGTACATGATTACTGTGTAAAATAGAGTATGTTCAACCATGATGGACTCGCTCTTCTCAGTAGCACAGTGATCAAAGACAGTTCCACATTGAGAGAAAGAATTATGTAGTCTGAATGCAGACCAAAGCTATCTTCAATTTTTTAAATTTGTTTTATGTTTTATGTTTTTTGCCCTCATGTTTTTCTTCCCTTTTGTTCTAATTCTTTTTTCACATGATTAATATGAAATCATGTAGAACCTCTATTAGATTACTCATTGTCAAGGGGGAAGCGAAGGGAGGAAGGGAGAAAAATGTGGAACTTAAAACCTGACCAAAAATGATTGTTGAAAATTATCTTTACATGTATTTGGAAAAATAAATAAATAAATTAGTTTAAAAAAAAGAATAGAGTATGTTAAAGCCTCAAGAGAAAGACACCATCCTCTGCAATAATGAATAAAGAAAAGATTATTTCAGATTGGTAAAATAAGAGAGGATTTCATAGAGAAGCCAGCATTTGAAATGGGGATGGAAGGATGGATTGGATTTCAATATTTTGAGATTAACATGGTTTTGCCTGGCAACTGTCACAGACTCTGAGGTGGGTTGCAACTTGACACTGTCTTGGCAAGAAGTTTTCCTGGATAGGCAATGATCGGGTAGTCAGTCAGCAAATACTTATTACGCCCTTAATTATGTGCCAGACAAGAAAGGGATTAAGTGGTAAACTATTCCAATGCATTTTTTTCAGATACAGAACTAAGGACTTGTCTTCTATTGACATGGTATATGTTATAAAAAAAAATAATGATAATTTGAAAGTCCTTCCCTTAAGTAACATATATTCTAAGTGGGTAGACAAGATGCAAATATGTAGGTATGTATATGATAATACAAAGTAGATTAACGCAGTCTGAAAGAGGAAGGCAATAGCTGTGGGGTTTTGCGAGGGAGGACTTGGATCTGAATTTCAGTCATGCCATTTACTCTTTATTTGATCTTGAACAAGTCATTCCCCTACTCCAGATTTCAGTTTTCTCATATATAAAATGAATTTGGATTAGATGACCTTTGAGATCTCTTTTAGCTTTTTTTTTTCCTATATTGTTTTAAACCTCCTTCACAGGGTTATCAAATGCCAGATAAGATAGTGTACCTAAAATACATTGTAAACCTTAAAGGATCATATGAATTCCCATTGTTGTTATAATAATAATAAGTGTTGCTGTTGCTATTAATTTCCCCTTTCTTTTCTACGTTGATGACACTGAGTAATTTGGCTTATCTAATAGTTGCCTATCTACCCAGACATGGTGTCACATATAATCTTCTTGCCTGTTCTGTGGAAATTATTTGGTATTTGACTTTACCTGTGTGCATGAGTTCCCTCAGGTTAAGCCTTTTCCAAATGACTACATGGGATAAGGGACCTACCCTCCCCTCACCCCCAAATAAACCACTGTAAGAATAAGCTAGTCTTTGATACAGAGGATCTACTATATGAAGGCTGGCAGAATCCTCAAGTGACATCTTGACTTGAACTAATTCAGTGTGAATATCATATTACAAGAAGAGAACCAGAAGTGACTCCATTTGGAAAGCACCAAATGATACCTCTGAAAACCACTGATTCTCTCCAAACTGACAAAAATGTCTTATTAATTCTGAATCTTGGAGGTTCCTTGGATCTTTTTGCATTTCCAGTATCTGAATAACTCTTTATTTAGCTCCAGAATGGAAGAATTCCCTTTTTATACATTGGTCTTTGAGGGTCATGTCCTTAGAAGGCAAGTCCTTAGTTCTGTACCTGAAAAATGCATTGGAATAGTCTACCACTTAGTTCCTTTCTTGCCTAATCTATCCAGAGCCTGGATAACATTCCCCTTTCCTAGGACTTCAGCAAGAGGATCTCTTCTGTTAATTAGTACCCACTTGAGCAGCTGATCAAATGGATCTGAGGAGTCCCACTTTCATTCCTGAATGGGGAAGTCTTGAAAAGCCTTCTATGACAGCTTAGATTTGAATATAAAAACTGCTAGCTCACTAGTTCACCTTAAAAAAAAAAATTACCTGCAAAACTTAGGGAGCCTGGTCTAGGCTGGTAGATAGGAGGAAGCGTTGGACCAGCTGACTAGGAAGCTAAGTACGTTATTTTTTTCTCGAAAAAACTTTAAAACACTTAAGAACTCTGATCAACACAATCATCAGTCAAGTATCTAGCATGTACAGAATGGCACCAAACAGGAATTGGCAAACTAAGATGCACACACCTGGGCATCAAAATACTTATTTCAAGGAGAGAACCAGAAGGGAACTCCATGTGGAAAGCACCAAATGATGCCTCTGAAAACAAAATTGACTCTCTCTCTAAACTGACAAGAAGGAATTGATTACCCACCTGGGAGTTATTTCCAAAGGAGAGATAAGGATGCAGTCAAATCATTGACTGGCTAGAGCAAAAAATCAACATCAAAATGGAAGACAAGATAAAGAGCAGAAGATATAGTGCAATCAAAAAAAATTCCAATCTGAATTATTTAGACAAGGACTTTATCTACCATTATTATTATTCATGTTTATTATAGGAACAGGGAGTGTAATACTATAGGAAAAGAGTGGGGAATTTTACATCAAAAGTCCCAGGTTACCAGCTCTGTCACTTACTAATCTGTGCAACCTTGGAAAAAATTACTTAATTTTTGTCAGAAGATAAAACTAGATACTGTTAAGATCCTTTATTCCCCTAAGTCTATCACACACACACACACACACACACACACACACACAGCCCATATTATGAGAAACTTCGTGTTAACAGAAAGCCTTTTTTGTTGTTGTTGATCAGTTGTTTCAGTTGTATCTGACTCTTTGTGATCCCCAGTGGTTTTCCATTTCCTTCTTCAGCTCATTTTACAAATGACAAAACCGAGGAAATCAGGGTGCAATGACTTACCCAGAGTCACACAAATCTCTCAGGATTATGAGTCTTTCTGACTCCATGTCCAGCACTCTCTCCACTCTAGAGTCATCTAGTTGGCTGTATGTGTTTACATGTATATTTTTATACATAGATAGAAAGATAGACAGAGATATATAGGTGGATAGATATAGATATATAGATGATAGCTAGTCAGCTATAGATATAGATATATACACACACACATGGATATGTATATGTATGTTTAAATGTACATTTACCTATCTAGATACACATGTATGTTACATAGGTATAAATCTGCATAAAGTGCTTTCAGGATTACAGGCTATCTCATAGATGCCCAGAACAACCCTTTCAAATAATTGCATTAGTATAGAATGAAAGATAGTAAATTATTATAGGATAAAAGACAATGTAAAAATCTCTCTCCTAACAAGGGTCTCTCATACATATGGTAAAATTATTCAAAAGCTCATAATAAATATAGCTGTTCAATGGTCTGCAGAGAAGATTACCATGAATGTCTATGATTTGCACATGAGAAATGGCATAAAAGATATAAATAAGGGCAGAAATGGAGGTGGTTTAGTCATATCAAAAGCCTGAGATAAAAGAGTCAGACTGGTATTCACAAAATATTAGTGGAGTCAATTAAACTAAGTAGAGGGCATGCCAATGGCATTAAAAAAAACCCCTCCGCTTGAATAGTGGAAACACAAAAATTCTGAGATTTTTCTCAAAGTAGGGAAAATTCTCATTATGGTAATCTCTACTACTTCTATATGTCTAAATATGAAAGATCTAAAAAATTGCTTGGGGTCAGAGAAGTTAAGGGACTTTTGATGGTTTCTACAGCTAGTTATCAGAAGCAGGATATAAATTTTGCTTTTCCTGATACTAATTTCAGGACTTTCTATAACACTATTCACTCACAGAGAAAGAATACAAGGAAACTTGCTTCCACCTCACCACCACCATTGGCTTCCAATTTTGGTCTGGCTCTGGGAAATAAAGCTTTACACATAATCACAACCCAGGAAATCAGTTTTATCCAGACATAAACTGACCCTGAATGGCCTAAGGCATTTAAGGTTTTATGTGTGCCATTTTACAGTGAAGTAGCCAAAGGGAGGCTAGGGTCCTGCCAAATATATAATTTTTTTCATTCCCATATTTGCCTGTGTGCACCAATTACATTCATTGAATACTGGGTTGGTAAATTCTATTTGGCACTATGTGGTTCTACTCTATAAGTTCAGCAGTCATAGCTGACTGCCAATACTATGTCCCCACTGAGTGGGGTAAGAGCGGGGAGGAAAGAACCAAGCCAAACCAGTCTGCATTATTCCACCCTTTGATTAATGGTACACACAGATGGAGTCATAGAGATCCCTTTGTGATTCATTCTAATCCCAAATCAGTTGAATAGTTGAAGTGAGAATTAATTTATGAAATTATGAAATGGGGGCAGGCCCTCCTGGTTCTTCGGGAGTCACTAAGAAAGATCACAATGGCAGCAGGAGACAGAGTGGTAATCACACTTTAATAACCCCAGAAGATGTGGGGGGCAGGATACAAATAACATAGAAAATACATAGACAAGCCACCAAAAGAGATAAGGATGGGGAAACTAGATGGTGAAGAAAAGCAGACAATATGAGAAAGAGGATGGGGAGGGGGAGAGGCAGGGAATATCACTCTTGTTACCATGGGTTGAAGTACTCAAATAAAATGCATCCTTATGCTCAGGAGGGCAGGGGTTTGAGAACTCATTTTTAGAGGGTTTTTTGGGGAGGGGAAACAGACTTCTATGAACCTCAAGGAATTCTTTAGCTCTTACATATTTGGTCATAAAGAGGTTACAGAGATTACCATAATGAGAATTTTCCCTACTCTGAGAAAAATCTCAGAATTTTTGTGTCTTCACCATTCAAGAAAAGGTTTTTTTATGCCATTGACATGCCCTTTACTTAGTTCATTTAATAATATTCACCATAATAATATTTTGTGAAAATCAGTCAGAATCTTACTTGTGCCACCTTGGGGTTAGTCCACTAACATACCTAAATCATTTCAAAGTTGCTAGTAAAAACTGGAAGTTAAAAAGTTTACGTCAACTCAAAATTATCTGCCCCATTTGGTAATCTGTTGGTCTTACTGTGGAATTCTTCTGGGTTGACATATTATAGGACCTAGGCAAGAATGCATAGATGCTTTGTGATGATTCGGCATATATATATATATATATATATATATATATATATATATATTACCAGAGTGTAAATTTGGGCTAATATCTGATACACTTTATAAATTGCACTCCTTGATCTTCGGGATTATTTCCAATTTCCTTTTGCAATTTTATTTCTGGCTACTGCATCTTTATAGTGACTACTTATAGACTTACTCTAAGGATTAGAAGACAGGAAGGGGGATCAGGGGTGGAGGAGGGCAGAATAAGATACAATTTTAACACAATACTCTATGGAAAATTTACAAGAATCACACAGAATGAGAAGGCGAGAATAGGTTGCAACCAACATTCAATGGTGAGACATTTCAATTCAACCTCCATTGAATATTTACAATGAACTACACTAGAAATGCTCAAGGAATTTGCCTTCTACTGGAGGTTTAACAAGAGTATATATATATATATATATATATATATATATATATATATATATATATATATATTGATAATATGGTGCAGCGGGGGAAATTTTTGTTTTGGAATCAGGAGAGATATGAGTTCAAATATTGACTATGACACTGTGTGATGACAGGTGAGTTGTTTAACTTTTTTGAGACTTAGTTTCTCATCTATAAAGTTAGAATAATAATATTTATAGTGCCTCCTTTTAAATGGCAGTATGACACAGAAACAAGTTCTGAGTTAGAAAGGCCTCTGACATACTGTCTATGTGACTCTAGACAAGTTTCTTAACCCCTCATTGCTTTGGCCAGAGCAAGTGTTTATCTACAATGATAGAAGAAATTTTCTCACTAGTATTTCCCTGTCTTCTTAAATGAAATCATATGTCTTCTTTAAAAAAAAACTACCATCACACCTGAACATCAGGTGAGATCATTTGTTTTGTAATCTTTAAAATGCTATATAAATTTATTAATCTTTCCACAGATTTATCCAGCTTTAGAAGCATCTCGAGAGCAGAAGCATTTAAGCAAAAAGTAGATACAAGCTATGCCACACACCCTGTGGCAATCAACAAGTCCTGGTGGATGATTTCATGATAATCCATGAAGCTATCTATCAATTAGTCAATAAACATTTATTAAGCCCAGAATTGTGTTAAACACCAGGAAAACAAGGAAAGGTAAAAACAGAATCCAGATTCTTCAGGAGCTCATATTCTGATAGGGAAGAGAATATGCAAACAGTATAAATGGGAGATAATTCCAGAAGGAAGACATCAAGAGGGGAAGAGGAAGATTAGGAAAAATCTTGTGGGATGTAAACTTGGATTTTACATTTGGTTTTGTTTTGCTTTGTTTTTAATGAAAGGCAGTATATCGAATATACTGAACCTAATTAGTTAAGATACTGAATTTAGAGTGAGAAAGACCCAGGTTCTTATCCCCCCAAAGACACTAGCTGTGTGACCCAGGGCAAGTCCCTAAACTTTTTGCCCTTTCCTCTTCATCTGTGAGACTAGGGGTGGAGGAAAGAACTTGATGTTCTCTAAGGTTCCTTCTCGCTCTAATTCTATGATCCTCCAAGACATTTTCAATTATTTCTGTTTGCCTTCTAAATTTCATTCTTGGATCATAAATCATAGCATGTTCTTAAAGGATCATAGGGGAAATGGAACCCTTGAGAGGCTGGTCATCTAATCCAGTGTCCCCTTGCCAGACAGCACCTAAACTGGCTCCAGGGGAAATTGCTCAAGTTTGATTCTACGCCCATTAAAAGAAAAGTCAGGCTAATCTCTTACTTTTCAACATTTTCAGTTGATCATTGAATCAGTGCTGATGAGATTGAATATACCTGTCATCTCTTAGAGAGTTGTACTGAGGATAGCAGCCAAATGGGGCAGGCTGAAAACTTCCACATTTCAGGCAGGCATTCAAGAAGAACAGAGCTTCACTGTGAAGTAAGGGGCTGTAACTTTACACAGAATTATCTCGATTAGCCAGAGGGTGGAAAAACACGAAGACTCTTGCTCTCAGGGTTGGGGCTTACAGAGAATCCATTTCACGCATTCTAAAGACATCATCAGAAGCTATGGTTTCCCCCCCTTCTGCCCCCGGACTCCACCCCGAGGCATCTCTCTATGAGCCTTGAAAAATCTTGCCTACACAGAAGTTATTCATTGAAGTCCATAGATTCTGAGCACTGGATGGGATCCTCTGGTAGCAAAAGGTCAAAGTGAGATCCATGAACTTGACTTTTTTTTTTAGCATTTTAATAACTTTCAATATAATTAATTTACCTTATAATTCTGTATATTTTATTTTATCTGCTTAAAATAGCATTAGCTGAAGAGTTCATAGGTTTTACACAGACTGCAAAGTGGTCCACAATTCATGAAGAGGTCCACAGACCCATAGTCTGGCCAAAGTGATTGATTCTAACCTCCCATCCCCTAGCACAATTTTTACTCATGTGTTTTGCAATATAACCTCGTTCAATTTGATTACAGCAAAGCTGACTCTTCCCTTCATGTCTTTCCAAGATAAATGAGTCTCATTAGTTACTCCTTCCCAATAAATAGGTATTAGTAGGAAAATAATTTGTTTGAACAGGATAAGTTTCTATTCCCCCAGTTCCTCAAACAGCAAGTTTTGTTTTTAAAAATAAAGAGACAGTGTTCAAAGGATATAAATGAGTTTGAAAAGAATTCAAAGTCATAAATGACCACATTACAATATACTCTAAATCACTATTACTAAGAGAAATGTAAATTAAGCAACTCTGATGTGGTTCCTCATCTTTAGCAACTTGACAAAAATTTGAAGCATAGGAATAATCTCTGTTGGAAGAGCCATAGAAATATAGGTATGCTGATATACTGTTGATGAAAATAGGAAGTGCTCAATCATTCTGGATTTCAATTTGAAATTATGCAAGAACTTGGAATAATGGGAGAATTTCCTTTCATGGAAGAATTCTATTAGAGGCTATATATTTTTTAAAAAATAAAATACTTCCAAAGACAAATGTCTAATACATACCCCCAATTAGCCACAATAGCCATCTTTTCAGTGGAAGGAAGGAAGGAAGGAAGGAGAGAGAGAGAGAGAGAGAGAGAGAGAGAGAGAGAGAGAGAGAGAGAGAGAGAGAGAGAGAGAAAGAAAGAAAGAAAAAGAAAGAAAGAAAGAAAGAAAGAAAGAAAGAAAGAAAAGAAAGAGATAATTCATTGAGGAACGATTGAAAAACAAACTATGATATATGAATGTGATAGGCCATTATTACACAGTAAGATAAAATTTAGGAGTTAGACGATACATGGAAAGATGTGTAGGGTATGTGTGCTGGGTAATGGGGAAATGAAAAGATGAAAAGTAGGAAATTAGAACTGTGTAAAAAAGACATGATACTTTCCAGTAAGAAAACAGAATGAAGTAAGCAAACCTAGAGAATATTATATACAATAAGCACAGTAAGAGCTCTTGGCTAGTCACTTGTACTCCTTTCCCAGAACACCCTGAATGCAGTATCATCACCACTAGGAGTTAGCAGTCTTCAAATCTTGTCTTTTCTTCTGGGCTCCTTATCCCAAGATTTGGGTTCTTGGATCTAGATCAAGAGAGGGGAGTGATTGGTCTCTTCTGCAGAGGGAACATATCCCAAGATGAAGCCACCATGTCCATGACCTGGGAAGGAACTCCTCTAAGGTGAGCAAGCCCACTTGCTTGACAGTAGCATTTTCTTGGATGGGGTTAGCAGTATGCCCTAAATCCTTGCCCTGAGTCGAGATTCAAATTGCTAGTTGAATAGCTCTAATCATTGTTCTATCTTGATTCTATTCTATTCCTTCTGGATCCCACAATTATAGGCACTTCAACAAGCATTTGTGTTTCAAATACATGGGGTACAACTAGATGTTCGGGAAAATGCAGAAATGAAATTTATGAAGCTCACAATTATGTAATCTCACAATAACTCACATTTCTGTAGCACTGCAAGTTTTACAAGGTAAACTCTAATTCACAACAATTCTATAAAGCAGGTAGAACATATTATAATATTATTATATTACATTAACTATTTCAATTCACACATTACAAACTAGGAAAGAGAGTCTAAAAGAGAGGAAGTAAATTGCTCAGGGTCAAACAGAAGGTATTAGTCTGAATTTGAACCATGTTTCCCAATTCCCAAGTCCAATCATCTTTCTTCTATATTATACCTATGCAAATATAAGATGTTACATATTTAATCTACAGAAAATATCTTTCTTTATTCTTCATGGGATTATATAACTCTTGATTTAGAAGGGACCACAGAAGTTATCTGGTCAAACCTCATTATTTTATAGTATATTTTACATGAAATCAAGGCCTGGGAGGATAAATGAGTTGTCCCAAAATGCCATGGTAAGATAGTCTATCTATCCTCTGCCTTCAAAGTCAATGTTCTTTCCATCTGCCCACATAGCCATGCCTTATTCCGAGCCTTTTAAGAAAATGACTAATAATATTTTTCATCTTCAGAGATGAGAAGTCTATTCAAAGTTATGAAAGCTTCAATCTTAAATTGTGTTCTGGGAATGGATCGGTAGATGCATTGCAAAATCTCCTAAAGTCCACCCCCCACCATAGATCCTCTGCCCAGCAAGTCAAACCACTTTCCCACCTGCTCATCCCATGGTTCACTGCCTCCTCTTAGGAGTCCATGTAATCCTACTGACAACACAAGCTTCAAACTACTAAGAAAAGGGGCCCTGGGGCTTCCCTCACCCAATTCCCAGAAAACCAAATTTAGGAAAAGTAATTTTAAAAAAGGGAAGAAATATCCTGTTTCTATTTATTTGGTTGTCTTATTTTCTTAAGGATGAATTCTCTTCAGGTCCAGAAGTTCATGCTAACATCCATGGCGGAATATGACTCTTTTGTAACTTATATGTCAGCATAATTATCCACACTGTTCTCTGTTTTTGAGGCATAAGCTTTGTTCTTAAGTGATTCCTAACCATTCTGACATAGTCCAAAAGTCGGGATTATTGGGCCCCGTTTTCCAACTAACTAAAGCAACAAGAGAGGAAACTCACTCTACTCCCAAGTAAAGGACTGCCCCCCTCCTCTCTCTTCTTCTGTTTATACTTGTGTTTTTATAGAATGACTTCGAATAAATACTCTGTTCTGGCTTCTCCTGTCTTCCCCCTCCCCAGGCTCTCTCAGCTGCTGGGTATCATCAGAAAACTCTTTTCCTGAACTGAATCCCAGGGCTCCACCTCCTCCCTCTCTCCCATTCCAGACTGGGCTGTGGCAACTGAGTCTGCTGAAAGCCACGGCAAACCCTGTTAGCATTTTGGCAAGGTCTGCCTTGGTTGGGATAGGAACATATTGCATTAACATATTGAGTCTGAAATAGAAGAAAACCCTTGAAGCAGTGTCAAAGTGACCTTCCAGGGGCCTGCGGTTACCCATGGCAAGAAAAACATACAGTGTGATAGAGCAGGACCAAAGAGCTGACCCACTGTAGAGACAGGGGACCCGTTGGCTTTGTTTTCTACTTTGTGGGACACATTGACCCAGCCTTTGAGGACATGTGGCTCTTTATGGGAAAGGACTTTCAATCTCTGATATGCAATGAGAAAAATAAAGCCGGAATAGATTGGGACAGAAGAAGCCATGCTCTGCTTTTTTTCCTTTTTTCAAAAACAAAACAAACAAAAAAAAAGATTTTGTTAGTTCAAAAAAACAAAGTCTAAAATTCCTTTCATCATAGTAGCAACCTACTTACCTTCACAGAAGAGTATTCAATTTAATATTTTTCAAGTCCAAGGGATTATGCTGGGTCCTTGAAGGCAAAAACAAAAGTCCTTGCTCCCAGGGAGTTACCTACAATCATATAAATATATATAAAACACATATATGTGCATATTCTTTTTTAAAGAAATATTTTATTTATTTTGAGTTTTACAAATTTACCTGTATTCTTGCTTCTCTCCCCCCATCGCCCACAGAAGGCAGTCCATTAGTCTTTGTTTCCATTGTATACATTGTTTCCAATGGTATACATTGATCTAAGTAGAATGTGATGAGAGAGAAATCATATCCTTAAGGAAGAAAAATAAAGTATAAGAGATAGAAAAATTAACAAATTTTTTCTGAGTTAAAGGTAATAGTCTTTGGTCTTTGTTAAACTCCACAATTCTTTCTCTGGATACAGATGGCATTCTCCATCTCAGATAGCCCAAAATTGTCCCTAATTGTTGCACTGATGGGATGATCAAGTCCATTAAGATTGATCATCACCACCATGCTGTTATTAGGGTATGCAATGTTTTTCTGGTTCTGCTCATCTTGTTTAGCATCACTTCATGTAAATCCTTCTAGGCTTCCCTGAATTCCCATCCCTCCTGGTTTCTAATAGAGCAATAGTGTGTCATGACATACATATACCACACTTAATTTCCAATTCTTTGTCACCACAAACAGGGCTGATATGAATATTTTTGTACAGGTGATGTTTTTACCCTTTTTCATCATCTCTTCAGGGCATAGACCCAGTAGTGGTTTTGCTGGATCAAAGGGTATGCGCATTTTTGTTGCTCTTTGGGCGTAATTCCAAATTACTCTCCAGAAAGGTTGGATGAGTTCACAGCTACACTAACAATGCATTAGTGTCCCAGATTTCTCACATCCCTTCCAACATTGATCATTGTCCTTTCTGGTCATATTGGCCAGTCTGAGAGGTGTGAGGTGGGACCTCAGAGATGCTTTAATTTGCATTTTTCTAATAAGTAATGATTTAGAGCAATTTTTCATATGACTGTGGATCGTTTTGATTCCCTCATCTATAAATTGCCTTTACATATCCTTTGACCATTTGTCAATTCAGAAATGGCCTTGTTTTTTTGAAAATTTGACTCAGTTCTCTGTATATTTTAGAAATGTGTCCTTTGTCAGAAATACTAGTTGTAAAGATTGTTTCCCAGTTTACTACATTTTTTTGGTCTTGGTTACAGTGGTTTTGTCTGTGCAAAAGCTTTTTATTTTAATGTAATTGAAATCATTTAGCTTGTTTTTAATGATGTTCTGCATCCCTTTACATAGATCTGATAGGTAAACTACTCCTTGATCTTCTAGTTTCCTTATAACGTTGTTTTTTATGTCTAGATCCTTTATCTATTTTGATCTTATCTTGGTATAGGGTGTGAGGTGTTGGTCTAATCTAAGTTTCTTCCATACTATCTTCCTATTTTCCCAACAGTTTTTATGGAAGAGAGAGTTTTTATCTCAATAGCTAGACTCTTTGGATTTATCAAACAGCAAATTACTATAATCATTTCCTGCTATTGCACGTAGTCTATTCCACTGATTCACCACTCTATTTCTTAGCCAATACCAGACAATTTTGATGACTGATGCTTTATAATGTACTTTTAGATCTGATAAGGCTAAGCTCCCTTCTTTTGCACTTTTTTCATTGAGTCCCTGGGAATTCTTGACTTTTTATTTCTCCATATGAATTTACTTACAAACTTTTTCTAACTCATTAAAGTCATTTTTTTGGAATTTTGATTGATAGGGCACTAAAGTGTACCTTGGCAGGTAGGCTCCCAGGTATTTTATATTGTCTGAGGTTACTTTGAAAGGGATTTCTCTTTCTAGCTCTTTCTGCTGTATCTTGATAGTCATATATAGAAATTTTGAGGATTTATGAGGGTTTATTTTATGTCCTGCAACTTTACTTAAGTTGCTAATTATTTCTAGTAGTTTGTTAGATGATTTCTTGGGATTCTCTAGGTATACCATCATGCCATCTGCAAAGAGTGAGAGTTTTGTCTCTTCCTTCCCAATTCTAATTCCTTCCATTTCTTTTTCTTCTCTTCTTGCTGAAGCTAAGATTTCTAATACAATATTGAACAGTAGTGGTGATAATGGGCACCCTTGTTTCACCCCTGATCTTATTGGGAATGCCTCTAGTCTATCCCCATTGCATATGATGCTTGTTGATGCTTTCAGATAGATACTGCTTATTATTCTAAAGAACAATTCATTTATTCCTATACTCTCTAGTGTTTTTAGTAGGAATGGGTGCTATATTTTGTCAAAAGGTTTTTCAGCATCTATTGACATAATCATATAATTTCTGATAGGTTTGTTATTGCTATAATATAATTATACTGACAATTTTCCTAATATTGAACCAGCCCTGCATTCCTGGCATAAATCCTACTTGGTCATAGTGTATTATCCTAGTGATAACTTGTTGTAATCATTTTGCTAAGATTTTATTTAAGCTTTTTGCATCTTTATTCATCTGGGAGATAGGCCTATAATTTTCTTTTTCTGTTTTAACTCTTCCTGGTTTAGGTATCAGCACCATATTGGTGTCATAGAAAGAGTTAGGCAGAGTTGTGCATATGCTTTTAAAACATAAACTTTGCCCTTACTAGCCCAGTGAGGTTCCAAAATAAGGTTTAAGGGATAAGTTTTCTGACTAAATATAGCACCAAAATGGCAGACTTAGATTGCTCCCAAATATGTATGAACAAATGTATGTATTGTTTGGGTATGTATATTATGTGCCATGGGAATTTTTTATTCCTTTTATTATTTGGGATTCGAAGCCATTCTTCCTACAAATCCATTTTAGCATTAACCTCATCTAATCAAAAGTTGTTCCATGAGATGTAAAAATACACTTAGATCCTTAAGCATTCCTTAGAGAAAAAGCCAGAGGAAGATTCTCCACTGCTCTAATTTCTTGGTAATCCTTAAATCCTCTTTCTCAGTCTCCATAATGTTTGTGTTGTGGTAAATATATATTTGGCAGCATTAGATTAAACATAGTTTCAGGTATAAAGTGATTTAGTTTACCTATGGAGTTTGCTACAAGATTCTAACTCTAACTTTTATGACCCTGAAGGAAATATGGGAT
The DNA here is from genome assembly GCF_037893015.1 of Macrotis lagotis. Classification (NCBI taxonomy): domain Eukaryota; kingdom Metazoa; phylum Chordata; class Mammalia; order Peramelemorphia; family Peramelidae; genus Macrotis; species Macrotis lagotis. The sequence goes on along the minus strand of NC_133664.1, from coordinate 60,886,049 downwards.
TATGGCTCTATCCTCTCTTCAACTTTTATAGCCTAAGAAGAATGCACAAAATTACAATAAAAGAATTATTTCTCTGTCACTCTGATATAATTTTGCCTATAAGAATATTATCAGAATCCTCATCACGGTTCAAGTTTTCTCTATTATGCTGAAGGATAATAAAGCCATGGTTTTTTAACCTTCATAATATCTGTGTTTATTTATTTGACAGTATTTACCCACTATCTGAACTCAGAGAATAAATATTTCTCCCATAACAATATGAACCCATAGTAGGAATGTGTTATGTGTGTTACACAGAACATGTATGGGGTATATATGATATATCTTATATGTGACATGTTAATTACATATACTATGTGTATATATGCATAGCCCTATTCTCAAAGAGTGTGTATATGTATCTATGTATAATATATATATATATATATGTATAAACCCATAGTGGATATGTATTATGTATGTTGCATAGAAACATGCATGGTTATATATGGTTTATTTTATCTGTCATACATTAATTACATATAATATTGGATACATGCAAAGCACTATCTCATAGAGTGTATATATATATATATGTATTTATTTATACACATAAATATGTAGGGTCATATGTATGTACACATCATTATATAACCCATATGTAGTATAAGTAACATGGTTTATAATATTGATACACTGCTCTGCCTTCATGGAATACATGTGTGTGCATATACACATGATAAAAATATACCATGTAATATATAACAGTTATGTTACCCATGAGAAGTTGTATTGCTGTATAGGAGATATATATTTCTGTATCAGTGCATACATAACATAGTAAATATTTACATAGTATCTCCTCCTTGCTAGATTGTAAACTCTTCAAGGGCAGGAGCTTTTTCGCTTTTGTCTCTGTGTCCCCAGGATCTAGCACATAATAAACATTTAATAAATGCTTGTCAATATTGATTGATTTTCTGAGTAACTATGGTATATTCAGAGATAAATAAATGTAAACAGAAAACAAACTTTGAGTGGATGATGAGCTTTAGGAGCTGGGGAGGAGAAAGAGCACAGTGTAGGACATGGTCCTCCAGCTCAGCCTGAAGGGAATTCAGCATTCAGACAGGCTAGGTGAGGAGGGAAAGCCTTCCAGGAAGGGGAAAAAACCCTTTTGCAAAGGCATGCAAGTTGGGAATAATGTTAAAACTCAAAAAAGCATTATTAGCACATTGAAATTATTACCTGACCCAATAGGAAACTTCACCCAAATAATGATGTTGAAAAGCCCTGGGAAGGGTTTGCTGCTTACCCACCAGGCTCCCCTCCCCTCAAAAAGGTCAGAGTAGAACAGACTGAATTTTATTCCTTTTCTATGAGGCATTTATCTGATTATGAAGCAATGTCACTCTCCTATTTGTGGCATCTCACCAAACAGAACTTCAATGCAAACTACCTTAGCATTTTTTCTTCTGATCATGTTAATGACTGTCACCCCCAAATGGATTGGTTCTGGGCAGTGTCCATCTAGACAGAGTGACCCTATAGCAATGATCAGGTGGTAGTGAGGCACCACAGAGACACTGGCAGACTCACAGTGCTTTCATTCTGAAATGCAGCAATCACTACCTTCCTTCTAAACCTTCCAATGTGAAAGGTGTGAAACCTGATCTCTCTCCCAGCCTGCCCTCCAAATTTGTCTTTTTTTCACCCAGTAAGCTCAGAGTTGAATAAGTCCAAACATACCTTTGAAATGGCACTATTGAATTCTAATCAAAGGTTTATTTCTTCTTCTTTTCTACATGTTCCTACAGGCCATTTTCATTCTCTTTTATCTAGCCGTAGGCAGTGATATCACCAAATCTCATGAGCCAAGCAGGATCAGGCTTGGTCAGCCTTTGGGTGACAGTCATCAAAAACCATAAAAGTAATGTTGGGATTCCTTATGACATTTTCCCTTCTAAGGAACTAATGCCTCAACATGTCACTAAAGGAATTATCCTGCTGACAACTTACTGTGAGATGTGAAATCAAGACATTGACCATTTATGATTATTTGAAAACCTCTGGATGATTTTAAGACTAAGAAAGAAAAGAGATACATTGTGGTCTAAACTGCACTTTAGACTTAGGGTTAGAATTTCATAACTTTAAGTTCTGGTTTCATTGTGATCTGAGTGAACCTAAGTTAAATTTTTTGTTTCTTAATTTATTTAGCAAGAAAATAGGGGGGACCCAGTAACTATATGAATGAAATTGCAAAACATTTTTCACACAAAGTCTAATCTAAACAATTGGAAAAATGTCAGTTGCTCATAGTTAGGCTGAACTAACATAATAAAAATGACAATTGTGTCTAAATTAAAGTACTTATGCAACATCATACCAATGAAACTACCAAAAAATAATTTTATAGAGCTAGAAAAAAATGATAACAAAATTCATTTGAGGAACAAAAGAACAAGAATATTCAGGCGGACAAGCTAGATGGTACAGTGGATAGAGCACCAGTCTTGGAGTCAGGAGTACCTGGGTTCAGATCCAGCCTCAGACACTTAATTACCTAGCTGTGTGGCCTTGGGCAAGCCACTTAACCCCATTTGCCTAGCAAAAACTTTAAAAAAAGAAAAAAAAAAGAATATTCAGGGAACTAATTTAAAAAGATGCAAGGGAAGGTAGCCTAGCCATACCAGATCTAAAATTATATTATAAAAAAGCAATTGGGGGTGGCTAGGTGGCGCAGTGGATAAAGCACTAGCCCTGGAGTCAGGAGGACCTGGGTTCAAATCCGGTCTCAGACACTTAATAATTACCTAGCTGTGAGGCCTTGGGCAAGCCACTTAACCCCATTTGCCCTACAAAAAAAAAAAAAAAAAAAAAAAAAAAGCAATTGTCTGGTACTGCTTAGGAAATAGAATAGTGGATCATTGGAATATATTGGGTTCAAAAGAAACTGTAGTAAATGACTATAGCCATCTACCTTTTGATAACCCCAAAGACTCCAGTTTCTGGAGTGAGAACTTTTTGACAAAAACTGCTAGGAAAATTAGAAAACAGTATGGTAGAATCTAGGCAGTGGCAAATATCTCATAAAGATAAGGTTGAAATGGGTACAGGATTTATATGTAAAAGGTGATTTATAAGTTAATTAGGAGAACAAGAAATAGTCTATCTGTCAAATCTCTGGAAAGGGGAGAAGTTTATGACCAAACAAGAGATAGAAAATATTATAAATTGCAAAATGAATTATTTTGATTACATTAAATTAAAAAGGGTTTGCACAAATAAAACCAATGCAACCAAGATTAGAAGGAACTCAGAAAGTTGAGAAACAATTTTCACAGCTAGTGTTTCTGATTAAGGACTCTTTTCTAAATATATAGAGAAATGAGTCAAATTTAGGATACAAATGATTCTCCAGTTGCCAAATAATCAAAGAATATGAACAGAAATTTTTCAGGTGAAGGAATTAAAACTACTTAAAGTCATATAAAAAATGCTCCAAATCATTACTGATTAAGAAATGCAAATTAAAGCAACTCTGAGGCACATCTCACACCTAACAGATAGAGCAATATGACTAGAAAGGATAATGATCAATGTTGGAGGGGATGTGGGAAAACTGGGACACTAATACATTGTTGATGGAGTTGTAACTGATCCAACCTTTCTGGAAAGCAATTTGGAATTAGGTTCAAAGGACAATAAAAACTGTGCATGCCCTTTGATTCAGAAATACCACTCCTAGGTCTGTATCCCAAAGAGATCATTAAAAAAGGGAGAAAGACCCAGGTGTACAAAAATGTTTATAGTGGCACTTTTAGGAGAGGCAAAAAAATTGAAAATTGAGGGGATGTCCATCAATTGAAGAATGGCTGAACAAATTATGGAATATGAAGATGATGTAATACTATTGTGCCATAAAAAATCAAGAGCAGGAAGACATCAGAAAAACCTCATAAGACTTGCATTAAGTGATGCTGAGTGAAGTAAGCAGAACCAGGAGAACATTGCACACATGAACAGGAGCATTATGAGATGATCAACTACAATGGCCTCAGAAGTTCAATGATCAAGGGCAATTCTAAAAGACTTATGATGGAAAATGCCATCCACCTTCAGAGAAAAGACTTTGGAGTCTGAATATAAAGCACAACATACTATATTCATTTTTTTTTTTAGTTTTTGCAAGACAAAAACTAAAAAAAGTGGCTTGCCCAAGGCCACCCAGCCAGGTCATTATTAAGTGTCTGAGGCCAGATTTGAACTCAGGTACTCCTGACTCCAGGGCTGGTGCTCTATCCACTGTGCCACCTAACTGCCTCATATTCACTTTTAAAATTTCTTTTACAGTTTTTTCTTTCTTTCTCATGTTTTTCCCCATTATTTCTAATTCTCCTTTCACAACACAACTAATGTAGATATAAATTAAACACAATGGTATGTGAATAAGTTTTATCAGATTGCTTGCTGCCTTGGGAAGGGAAGAGAGTAGAAAAATGTAGCACTCAAAAGCTTACAAAAAGAAGAATGCTGAAAATTATCTTTGCATGTAATTGGAAAAAATAAAATAACATTACAAAAAGAAAAAGGAAATGGGGGAAAATGATACTGCAAAGATACAGGAATTCCAACCTATTTCCTTGGTTATAGGTAAAAGAATCTTACAGGGGACAGTCAGCATCAGAAATAATTATATAGATCAATGGTTCTCAATATTTTTTATTCCATGAACCTCATTAAATAAAAAAATTCATTGTGTAACCTCAGTGTACTTTCATATACTACTCATAATATTCAATAATTATTTTCTCCTTAGAACACCATTAAAGAATTTGAACCACTAAATGGTATCCCCTGGTAAAGAAAGATGTTTTGTTGATGGAAGATAAAAAAAATTAATACCAGTAAACTGTTCAATATTGTGGATCAAATAAAATCCAGTGTTTTCTTGTCAGTTTTAAGTCTTTTCTTTTTTCAGAGAAAATTATATATTGAATTATGTTGTTAGGAGTTTTGCATGCAATATGAAACATTGAAGATAGACAATGAATATTTTTGTTGTCAATACTATATATGAAATGTCTCATTTGGGTGGAAATATACTTTGTTTCAAGATAAATATAAATTGGGAGTAAAATGGGACAAATAAGTTTATTTTAAATCACAATCAGATGGAAGGAAATTGTGTGTGTGTTGGAGAGGAAGGAGTATGGAATCACTTTATAATTAATCTCACAGGAAATTCAAATTGCTTTGTTATAATGGGACTTTGCTTTAAGTACATCACAAGAAATTACACTTAACATCTATAAGATTTGGAGACAGAATAGAGAAAATATCTAATAAATGTGTGTTTTAATGTTTTGAGGCATGCATGCACACACAATAACACAGACAACTCTTCCTTCTTAATGTTCATTTGTTGGGTGTTGGGGTTGGGTTGGGTTTTTATGAGAACTTTGGTATAGTTAGATGGTTGGGCTTTCTGAGTGGGAAAGAATGAGGGAATTCCTGGGTAATTATTACTTGATAGCAAGATGAAAGATATGTAAGAGTTCCGACTACAATTTGTCTGTCTTCTACCCTCTCTCTATGCAAATATTACCTTATTGAATTCTTTAGTTAGAAGAGAAGACTACATGGGCAGAGATGAGAGAACACTTGTATTATATTATTGGTCGTACAGAATTTGCTATAATCAAATCAAAGTATTGATTCTGTGAGCCATCTGCCAGGTCATAGAAATAACTCTGTTATATAGAAATCTCTTTTATAATACTATTTTTATGAGATTTTTTCCCTCTCTATCTATAAAGTGAAGGTGGAAGGGAGGGAGGGAAGGAAAGAAGAAAGAGAGAGAGAGAGAGAGAGAGAGAGAGAGAGAGAGAGAGAGAGAGAGAGAGAGACCTTTAAAACGTCTTTTTGTATGTACTAAAAACCTTGAAAATGGCACACTGTTAATGTGTTCTTTTCTCAAGTATGGAAAGTCAAAACGAATTTGAAGAAAAACAGTCAAATATTTTCAGAGAAATGGTAGCATTAAGTCATGTGTTTTGCAATGTATAGTCAAAACATTTAATGCTTGGGTTTTAATGGGGAGTTAGCTGAAAAAAAAAAACTTGAGCAAATGCACTTTTTTGTTCAAGGTTATTGGATTAAAGATGACTTCCTTGAAGGTGCTTCAGCAGCCTCTCCCTTCCCTGCAGGGTTGAGGGTGTGAAGGATTTTTATTTTTTCCACCCATCTGTATTTTCCCCATTAAGTAAATCCCTTGGAAATTAAATTCAAAAATCATACTTCACCATTAAGAAAGGTTGGAAGGCAATGTGTTTTTGGATTTGGCAGTGTCAACTGAACCATTGTATATACCTAGTGTTTGAAGTCCCATGCAATATCCATTTTGTGTTGCTTGTTTTCATTGATTTGTGTAGACTGTGTCTACAATCTGAGAGTTCCACTGGTAAGCAACATCAAAAGACCTAAAGGAAGGCGCCTAGTGTTGGGTAGGCTTTCTTGCAAAGAATTTGGAGGTGAGGGAGAAAATTGTGCTAAATAAGAGGGCATGGATGAGTTTCAATCTGCACTGTTGGAAAGTATATCCACATTAAAGAGATCCTAGGTGATTAAGAGGAAGAAAATGATAGATGTTTTGGAGTGCAGGGAACTCCCTCTACTGATGCCAATCAGCAATTGTACAGAAAATAATCTTGAAGAATTACTTGGAACACTGAGAGGTTAAATCAAACAGAACCACAAGCTAGTGTGAATCAGAGGTAGGACTTGAACCCAATTCTTTCTGTATCTGAGACCCCAGTGCTATCCATTACACCATAAATCCATGAATGAGTTACAATATTAAAACATGTTAATAGCATGACTTTGAGATTAAATAATGAATGTGTTCAGTTTGATATATATATATATTTGGTTAGGTTAAATTCTCAACCAAAATGTTGTTGTATTATGCATCTCCTGGGTTCCCTCTTTCACAACCTCCACCCCATTCACAAGTTCAGTCCCCAAAGGCCACTCTAATTCTTTGCATCACCCCAAAGGTCTATGATTTGTTTTAATTTCTTTACTTACAGGCTCCCATCTTGTGTGTCCTCTCATCAACTGACCAGTCAAGATAGCCCCAATATTGATTAACCAATTAACTAATTAGATTTTTCAAAGGAATATTTACTAAGAAGGCATATCATTGACAGTAGGTATAACAGTAGGTATAAGCCTCTCAAATCGAGAATGCACTCTCCCCTTTATACATCTTGATTTCTGGTGAGAGTGGGATCAATCTGAAAGTGACTGCAACAAAACATTCCTCTCCTTCTTCCCCTGCTCCTCACCACACCACAGATTCACTGGTGGGTTTGGCACAGCTAGTTAGTGTTGCCTGATGGACTCAGCGGCTATTAAATTATTCCTGTTGTACTGGGGCAAGCAGACCAATCCTCAAGACTAGCTTCTCACCAGATTGGGCTGATAAGATTACCGGTTCCAATTACTTGGGAGTCTTGTGATATTTTCACAACCTTTCAAAACTAGGTTACAACCTGGTCCATTCATCTCATTCATCCAAGATCAGGAAATAATAAATACAATAGAAAGAAAAGGAAAATTCATGGACCCATATCGATTGGGTAAAGCAACTGTCCATCTTCCTGCCTTCCTGAAAGGAATCTGGGAAGAAAGAAAGTTAGTCTATCCCAATCTTTTATGTGTACACTCAGTTCTAGCTTAACCAATTAAAAAGCTGTTAGCCACCATCAAGTAAGCCAACAATAAACAGAGGAAATCTGTCCCTGCCCTGAAGCCAGGAGGGAAAGGACCCCTTTTCATACATTTTTGGAAGCAGGCTCTCAAAACCTCCCTGTGGATTAGCAATAGGTTGAGGATGTGGGCATGCTCTAAGGACTGAGCACTCATTGGCCCATTTCTTCCCACCCCTATTACACAAGCAACAGACTTTGGGATTCCTATAGATATACAAGACACAGACAGTTTGGAAAATACTTTCATTATCTCTTAAGTAGAAGAGATTTAAAAGTATGGAATTCTACCCTGGAACATAAATTATCCTATCAAGTAAAGCTGCCTTATCATGTAGCTGATGACTTCATCACAGTCACACATCTTAAAATTCTCTGAATTGTTTTGAATTGGTAGGCACTAAATTTCCCTTTTGTAAAGAACAAAGAAAAAAAGGAAAAAAAAGAAAATGGTTTTTAAATTCAGTATTTAATATAATATACCTAATTTGCAAAGTATTGTGCTAAGAACTAAGGATACAAACAAAACATAATAGTACCTACCCTCTGTGAGCTTACATTCTACTAGATAAGAAAAACACAAAAGAGAAATGGTAATGAAAAAAAAAGGAAAGAAAGGAGATTTAAAAAGTGAGAAAGATTCAAATATCACCCCCAACTTAAAATCTATCAGGAATGTTCTCACAGAGAGTTTTCATTTGTCTCTTTGTGTCCCCCCCTCCATAGGAAAATTTCTTGAAAATAAAAAATTCACATTATTTTCAGTTCTTAGCTAGGCACCAGGAGAAGACTGCTATAAAAACTCTGAAAATAGTAAGCAATTAAAATGGCCCAGCTGTTTGTTCAAGCTTTTCCAGTCTCCCAGGAACACAGCTCATATTGCAGTTTGAGCACATACAGTTTCACTGGCTTGTGGCCACTATTGATGTCACAGTCAGACAAGCCTGAATGAGGGCTGGGCCTTAATGGGAAAAAATTCTGTTACTTGAATTTAATTTAGAAACATTAATTCACACTGTGTGTGATTAAAACTTTTTTAATTAACCCAAATTCAAGACAGGTAACTCAGCATCTTCACAGTGTTCTAAAAATGATTAAAGAGTAGTTTAAAAATTAAATATATTAAATTTATAAAACTATTTTAGATCATTTGAAGAGTTCAATAGATACATTCTTATGACTGTAACCCAAGGAGGTACATAAACACCAATTCCCTCTTATGAATCAAGTTGGAATTAGCACTCTAAACTTGAACAAAGAATTAGTATTCCATAGTCCTTGACAAAACATCATCACCATATATGATGCAGCATGGGAAAAATCTTTATTTGGGATAGAAAAGCTACAGAGAAGATCAAACCACTTTAAAAATAATTTGCACTTAATATAAACTTTCAACTAATTTTAAAATATTGATTGATTTGCTTTTTTTTTGTATCCAGACCAACCATTGAGTATATTTTATATGACTCTCTAAAATAGCACATAATTAATGTGCTAATTTTCAGTACATCTACCCATCATCAATTATATAAAGGGCACAAGCATGAAAATAAATAAATGAGTAGATAAATAAATAAACAAAGTTATGAATTTAGTCTCTGCAGTTGATAATTAAATAGATGATTCTTACTTAAAAATTTGTAAACTCTGACTTTATTCAATAACAAGTAAGGAATATGAGAAAAAAATTAGGAGCAAGAGCTGAAAAGATCACCTAATTCAACTGCCTCATTTTTACAGATGAAGAAACTGAGGAAAAGGGATACTTGTTCCAAATTACAGTTTTTCATATGATTGCCAAGGAAATGATTGTGCATCAGACTGATATTTAAGGCAAAAAGCAGCTGACCAGATTGGAACACAGCTCCTCCCCTTGACTCCTTAACTGGCATTTGTTCCATCACCCCATGGCTCAACTTTCTCTTCTTTATTTTGATTGGTTGTCTCTGATTCTATTCCAGTTAATGCTGATTAGGGAAACTAAAATGAGAAGTACCTCCTGGGAAAAGGATAAAATCTTTGTTCATTTATTATTTTTTTTAAAGGGGAATATGCTGAGTGATCTGGAACCTTAAAGAGAGAGAGGAGAATATTTATCAGTTTTATTCCAGGAAAAAACCAGACCAACTCGTCACAAATTCATAGAGAAGAGGAAAAGCTGTTTCCAGTTTAATGAATTTGAAAATGCAGACCTGACGTCAGCCTGCAGCCTTTCTGTCCTTCCCCTTAATCCAATCTTCCTTATGCCAGAATCCTTCTTTTCTGGTTGAGAAGTCCAGTGGCATGTGGAAAGTTTGTTTGTTGAACTGAATTAAGTTACTAATTGACCCTCTAATTTCCATTAGTTTTTTGTCATCTCCTAAATGTAGATCTCTGAGCCATGTGTCATTGCATAATTATGGACTTTTCCTTAATTTTTCCCACTTAAGATAATTTTTCTCCTAAAACTTTATTTTGTAATTAGACAAATCAGAGCCCAAGAGAAACCAATCAAAAGGTTCTTGGGGCTCCTCATTGTTTTCTCTCATCCTTTCTTCTATGTTCCATGGGTTTTTCCTCTCTCTCCCTACCATATGATTCTTTGATGTAGTCAGGAAATTGAGAGAGAGAGAGAAATCACAGGGGAATCAACCTTCCTCAGTATCCTGTGAAACAGCAGTAAGGGAAATATTAAGAAGTAAAACTACCGCAAATAATAGTCAAATGTGATCTCCTTGATGTCAGAGGCAATTTCATTTTTGTCTTTATATCACCAGTTTCTAACATAGCACCTGCTACTCTGGAGATACTTAAATTTTTTTATTAAATTCCATTTTCAAACCAAAATTTAGATGGAACCAAGGAAGAGCTCTGAGTAAGGAAAAAACATTAAAAGAAATATTGGGAAAATATAGACTGAAGTATGGATGTTTCATAGTGGATGATATGATTCAATGATGTTAGATAAATAAGGTCTTCTAGCTTATAACATATAAAAAATTCATCAAGATGAGAGGGTATGAGAGTCCAGTACCTTCAGAGTATTTTCTTTTTTAACTATGACTTTTCACTAATGTAAGTCCTTCTCAAAAGTGATTGTTCCCTTAGGAAGGGAACTGGCCAAAACTGAGAAGATTCTTTCATGTTCCTTAGAATAATAGTTGAAATCTGGTACTTTTTGATCTATAACCCTCTATTGACAACTTTTCTATCCTCCCCTTCTTTTTTTCCTCTCAAAGACTTTATTTTGAGTTTTACAATTTTTCCCCTAATCTTGCTTTCTTCCACTCCCCCCCATGGAAAGCAATTTGCCAGTCTATACATTTCCATGGTATACATTGATCTAAATTGAATGTTATGAGAGAGAAATCATATCCTTAAGAAAGAAAAACAAAATATAAGAGATAGAAAAATTACATAAGATAATGTTTTTTCCTAAATTTAAGGTAATAGTCTTCAGTCTTTGTTCAAACTCCACAGCTCTTTATCTGGATACAGATGGTATTCTCCATTGCAGACAGCCCAAAATTGTCCCTGATTGTTGCACTGATGGAACGAGCAAGTCCATCAAGGTTGGTCATCACTACCACGTTGCTGTTAGGGTGTACAGTGTTTTTCTGGTTCTGCTCATCTCACTCAGCATCAGTTCATGCAAATACCTTCAGGCTTCCCTGAATTCCCATCCCTCCTGGTTTCTAATAGAACAATAGTGTTCCATGACTACATATACCACAGTTTGCTAAGCCATTCCCCAATTGAAGAACATTTACTTGATTTCCAATTCTTTGCCACCATAAACAGGGCTGCTGTGAACATTTTTGTACAAGTGATGTTTTTACCCTTTTCATCATCTTTTCAAGGTATAGACCCAGTAGTATCATTGCTGGATCAAAGAGTATGCACATTTTTGGTGCCCTTTAGGCAGAATTCCAAATTGCTCTTCAGAAAGGATAGATGAGTTCACAGCTCTACCAACAATGTATTGGTTCCCCAGATTTCTCACATCCCTTCCAACATTGATCATTGTCCTTTCTGGTCATATTGTCCAGTCTGAGAGGTGTGAGGTGGTTCCTCCAAGATGCTTTAATTTGCATTTCTCTAATAAGTAGTGATTTAGAGCAATTTTTCATATAACTATGGATTGTTTTGATTTCCTCAGCTGTAAATTGCCTTTGCTTATCCTTTGACCGTTTGTCAATTGGGGAATGGCTAGTTTTTTTTTTACAAATTTGACTCAGTTCTCCGTATATTTTAGAAATGAGTCCTTTGTCAGAAATATTGGTTGTGAAGATTGTTTCCCAGTTTACTACATTTCTTTTGATTTTGGTTACAGTGGTTTTCTCTGTGCAAAAGCTTTTTAATTTAATGTAATCAAAATCATCTAGTTTGTTTTTAGTGTTGTTCTCCACTTCTTCCTTGGTCATAGACTGCTTCCCTTTCCATCGATCTGACAGGTAAACTACTCCTTGATCTTCTAGTTTGCTTATAATATGTTTTTTTATGTCTAAATCCTGTATCCATTTTGATCTTATCTTGGTAAAGGGTGTGAGGTGCTGGTCTAATCTAAATTTCTTCCATACTAATTTCAATTTTCCCAACAGTTTTTATGGAAGAGAGAGTTTTTGTCCCAATAGCTGGACTCTTTGGTTTTATCAAACAGCAGATTACTATAATCATTTCCTGTTATTGCACCTAGTCTATTCCACTGATCCACCACTCTATTTCTTAGCCAGTATCAGACAGTTTTGATGACTGATGATTTATAATATAATTTTAGATCTGGTAGGGCTAAGCCACCTTCTTTTTGAAGTTGTTTTTCATTGAATCCCTGGAAATTCCTGACTTTTTATTTCTCCATATGAATTTACTTACAACTTTTTCTAACTCATTCTTGTAATTTTTTTGAATTTTGATTGGCAGGGCACTAATGTCTCTCTTCTACTGATACTGACATATATTAATATATTTTATAAATATCTACACATAATTTTGTATATAAATATATATATATACATGGTATGAATAACTACCTGTCTAGATGTGTATATGTATGCATTCACATATGACATATATTTCTTAGATGAAAAATCACATATACATGTATATATTTATGAAAATTATCTAGGGATGCAAGAAATTAAGCAACTTGCCTAGGTGTGATTCCACATTGGGCTCTGGGAGGAATCAAGTAGAATAGGAAAGGTAAGAAGGAACAGAAAAATTAAAAAATCATGAGGCAGTCATATATTTTAAAACTAAAACTGGCCTACAAATAGACATGTAGAATGTATTGTTGAAAAGAAATAAGAGACAAGGAATACACTGATATTTCTGCCGACTGATTTGTAGAAAGTATATTTCATTTGTTATCCAGGAAATTCTTAGCAGAAATTGTATCATATTGGTGTCTAACTTGATAAATTGATGCTGGATATCAAAGAGTCTTTCAATTAATATCCTATATAGTTTACTGACAATTTGAGTTTTGACACCAAGATATCAACCTTTAACTAATTGTGTCAATATCTCCTTCGATTATCTCTTCATCCCCTTTGCTTTTTCACCTTAAAGCTCCAAATTATAATTAAAAAATAATAAAAATATTCTAGCCCTAAACTATCATCTTGAAATTTTCCCCATTAGAGAAAAATTGTCACATTATCCGCCTTTCTCCTTTAAGTATTTTCTTCCTCTATCATGTGTAACACCACCTACCTTGATATCACTTAAAGTTGTGATTTACTCACTCCTCCAGGTAATTTATGAAGATGTTAAATAAAACTGGATCTGACCCCAAATTCTACCACAGTCACTAATCTAAACCAATCCAGTCTGACCAGATGCTACTTAGGCTCTATTTCATGGTTTCAATAGCTAAATGAAAGCATTCTAATTTCTCTAATGCAATTTTGTATGGTAGCATCCTATATGGAACCTTTTCCTAAAGTCCAGATGTGTTATGTCCTTTCATGTCTTCATTTGTAATTGTATCAAATATTTGATCTCTTGCACTTGGAGGGCCACCAACTGAGAAGGGGCTAAAGTGGATCGGCTACATTAAAATCAACTCTGTCTTAATGTGATTTAAAAGGGTGATTGAGTAAAGAGAAACAGTGGGTAGTAAAGTTAGAAGCTTTTAAATATGTAGAATTGCCTAATAGAGAAAAGAAAAATGGAGAGGAAAAGAAACAAAGGTCAGAGGAATTTGTTGATTCTAGTTCTAGAAAACTAATTCAGAAATAGTTTTTAAAAATAACTAAATTTTTCATGCACTCAGAGATCCAAAGAAGGTTAAAGAAATAAAAAAATGTTCCTTTTTAGCAAAATCTGTATCTAAATAAACACATAGATTTTTGCTAAAGTATTCAAAGCAGTACTTTGATATGAAGAATTCAGAGAAAAATGGGAAGATCCATATGAATTGATTCAGAATAAGCAGAGCAGGAAAATAATCTAGTCTACAACCACAATGATGCAAATGGAAAGAACGATAAAATTAAGTAATTATTTTGTAATTATCATTGATATGCATGCTGTATGATCCTCACCACCCCTCCAAATAAGTTAAGGCATTTTTTTGTACTGACATTTATGAATTGTTATTCATTGATCAATGGTTCTTCTCTATGAATCTCCTTGAATGAGTAGTACATTGACATTCCAAGCAGACAACAGACTATGTCTTATCTAAATTTTGTTCTCTCCCCTGTGTTACAATATCCTATACACAGTATAAGCTTAATTATCCAATTTTTGAATTGAACTGAATTGAATTCACATTCTTCCAGTAATGGCTACGTTAAGAATGTAAGCATGAGGGGTGGCTAGGTGGCGCAGTGGATAGAGCACCGGCCCTGGAGTCAGGAGTACCTTAGTTCAAATCCAGCCTCAGACACTTAATAATTACCTAACTGTGTGGCCTTGGGCAAGTCACTTAACTCCATTGCCTTAACAACAAAAAAAAAGAATTTAAGCATGAGTGCCATATGTAACCCATTAAGGTTTACAAGGAACTATTCAAGATAGAGATAAATAGATAAGATAGATAGATGATAGAAAGATAGGAAGAAAAACAGAAAGACAGACTAGACAGACAAACAAATAGACAGGCAGATAGAGACATAGAAAAGATAGAGTATTTATTTAGCACATCTGGGTGGTTCAGTGCATATAGCACTGGGTGTAGAGTCAGGAAGACTTGAGTTGAAATTTGGCCTCAGATACTCACTAGCTTTGTGACTATAGGCAAAAAGTCATTGAACCTCTGTTTGCTTTAGTCCATTGAAGAAGGAAATGGCAAACGATTCCAATATCTTTACCAAGTGAACAACAAGAAAAATGTTTCAGAAAAGTACTTAGCACTATGGAAGAAAGATAGTCCTTGTCTTCAAAGTACTTACATCCCAATAGTGGAAGACCTCCTAAGGACAAGGACATTGTAAGGTTCAAATGAGATAACCCATGGGAAGTACTCTGCAAACCTTAAAGAGTTATATAAATGCCAGTTATTGTTATTGTTATCAATAGTAGTAGTGGTTGTTTGGCAGCAGCGGCAGCAATAGTTGTAGTAGTAGCAGTAGTAGTAGTAGTAGTAGTAGTAGTAGTAGTAGTAGTAATAGTAGTAGTAGTAGTAGTAGTAATAGTAGTAGTAGTGATAGTAGAAGTAGGAGGAGTAGTAGTAGTAGTAGTAGTAGTAGGAGGAGGAGGAGGAGGAGGAGGAGGAGGAGGAGGAGTAATAGTAGCAACCTAACATCACCAGGCCTCCATTCCTGGTGATAACTTCAAGACATCACTGTGGGTAGTCATTAGTTGACTTCAAAAACAATTAGCAATAATGACTTCATTGCCTGAATCTTCTACTGCTCTATTGCTAAGCTCAAGCAGTTTCAATAAAGCATTATAAGGATATGCTGGTAAATGTTTAACAACTGAATTTTCAAAGAAAAAAAATCACTTTTAAATTTGCTCTTCATTATTATCATTTTCTTAAGTCCATATAACCAACAAAATAATCTATTAAGCCCTGATTTATAGATTATTGATTTCTGAGGTCAAAATCTTCATACTAAAAATTTTCAGTTCTTGCAAGTTGGTTAGATCTGACTCCAGCATAACCCCAACTTGTACTCCCCTTCCTGAAAAGGGGATAAGAAATTAGGAAGAATACCCATAGAGCAATGTAGCAATCAAGGACAAGGAAGTAGGTTCTGCAGACAACTGAGGTGATAGCAAACTACAGCAAGACTAGAATCCATGCTAAAAGAGAGGGAAATACCAATGAGGAGAGGAGGGTCTATTAGGGCAAAGGTTTCCCAGAATGGCAATGTTTCAGGTGTGGAGTCACCTTTCCAAAAAGAGTCAGGGCAAGAGCAAGAATATTGTTTGATTATCACAACCCTTAGAGATAAAAAATATATTATTTTCTATTTTTTACAGATAAGGAAACTGAGGCTCAGAGACATTAAGTGATATTCTTGTGGTAAGGACTATTAAATGATTCAGTTCTATGTTTCTCCTAATTCCACCATATTATCTGGCTTCACTAATTAATCATACATACACTTAACTATTGACAGTATAAAATGGACATCGCTATTAGGAATACATAGAGTACAGTGGTTGATAAGAATTCAGTCATCTTGAATTTCTAACTGGCTGTGAGTTTCTCATTGACTATTGCTAATGGCAGGTAGAGGTACTTAAGGGAAAAAAATAAAATGAGACATGAAGAAAAGTTAAGTGAAGGGAAAAAGAGAAAATGATGGAAGAAGACTATTTCTTTTTATAGGCAAGCCCTCTTCTTATCTATACCAAGATGGGGAGTCCGTTAGCTAAGTAGCCACTGACTCTTTTTTCTATTTATTGAAATTGAATTAAATGTATGAAAATTTACAATGATGTGTTACTCTCAAATAAAGCTTCATATAAACAAATGAGAAAGGATACTGTACTCCAACATGTTCAAAATGAATGTAAATATGTCGTTCTTGTCAACTTTTACTAAACTGCTCAGTGGTTCCTAAAACATGTTCTGGCATCTTTTCTATGAGTAGTTTCTTGTGGCTATTATTCCCCTACCTACCATCCTTGGAATGAATTCATATCAATACACACACACACACACACACACACACACACTTATAAACATAGCAGATAGGACACTGGCCCTAGATTCAGGAAGACTTGAGCATCTAAAGAAAGACGAGGGACTTGTAGAAACTGATGTTAATCAATGAGGAGATTTTGTCTATATAAAAAATGGAAACAAAAAATTATTTGTCCTTAGAATGGTCTATCCAAGTGAATTTGGTCTGGCATAGTGGATAGGACATTGGACTTGGAACCAGGAAGACCTGAGATCAAATCCTTCCTCCATCAATACAGAGGCAAAGTCCCTCACTGGGAATGCTATTAACCTCTCTAGGCCTTCATTTCCTCACCTATTAGTAAGGTGAGAGGGTTGGGCTCAATGGTTTCTAAGGTCCCTCCAGCTCTAAATCTATGATTCCACCGCATTTATTGAACCTATTTGGAAAATGTGTCAATACAAGGGACAGTTCAAAGAGGTACGTATGGGGTAAAATAAGGAAAAACTGAAGAAAAGTAATTATTGCAATAATGTCAATAAGAGCCTTCTCCCTGCTTTTAAAATAGTAATCATGCTCACTTAGAACTCAAGTGTATTATTTGTTTTATGGAGGCCAAAGAATTATGGAATTTTAAAGGGTTTTCAGGCATGACTATTTCTATAACTCCAGCAGGTTGTCCGGTTCTCATGAGTCTCCAAGAATAGAAATTCTACAACAGTTTTTTTGATGTCCAGGTCAGTACATGATCAGCCCTGTAGTCAGGAAGTTTAGCTTTCTGGGTAACCTGCATCTTTTGTTATAATTTAAGACCACTTCCTTTAGATGGAAAAATAAACTAAAAAATCGCTCACCATCCATAGCAAGTACTTGAATACAGTTTTAAAGTTCACCATTCAGTAATCTACTTTGGAAGAGAAGCTATCAACAAGACCTTGAATCTTTTTCTCTAGTCTCCAGACCTTAGATCCTTCGTTTCTCTCCCTTGGATTCTTTTAATTCCCTCCTTTTATTTTTTTCTTAAGCTATGGAAAACCAAAAATATGAAAGCAGATCAAATTCCCTTGAATAAACCATTCTAAGGACAAATAATTTTTTGTTTCCATTTTTTGTATAGACAAAATCTCCTCATTGATTAACATCAGTTTCTACGGGTCCCTCGTCTTTCTTTAGATGCTCGTCTTCCTGAGTCTAAGGCCAGTGTCCCAACTGCTATGTTTATGTATATATGTGTTGTGTGTGTGTGTAGATAAGTATTTATATATATATATATATATATATATATACAAATTTATATATACAAATAATTTTGCTTCCTTTTTCCAAATTTTTTTCTAAATAATTTCCAATTAATTTTCCAAAAAATTTCCCAATTTCCATATAAAATTTTCCAAAAATTTTTTTGATTTTGTCTATACAAAAAATGAAAATAAAAATTATTTTATATATATTTATATATATACACACACACATTTACAACCACACATAGAAACACACAAGTATACACACATAAATATACATATATATCCCAAGTAGATGAATGAATATATGAATAGCTAGATGACAGATTGATAGACAGACAGATGGATGAAAGACAGAGTCACTGACAAATACTACTTACCAATACTAGTAGCTTTTGGCAGGGGAGGGGAAATTATGGAAAGAAGCCTTTTCAAACAGACCATATCATTCCAGAAGAAAAAAACAGAGTAGAATAGGAGGCTCTTCCCCCCACCTCATTTATTGAACCTATTTGGAAAATGTGCCAATACAAAGGACAGTTCAAAGAGGTACAATTTTTTCAGCTTTATGAAAACTAATTAACTAGACACCTGTTGATTTTAGTTGGCAGGATATGAAAACCTAGTGAAAAAAAGATGTGAAGGGCACAGTTTGTTCCAGGTTTTACATGGAGAGGGGATAGTCTCCCTCCCCATGGCATAAGCAGCAGCCCCTGATTCTCAGCCTCTAAGATGAATGGGGGACAAGATTGGGTCTCAGGAAAGAGGCATAATGGCTTAGAGAACACTAGAGTAGGGCTGAGCAAGAGAACAAGGGGTAACCAGACCATGAAACTTGGGACCAACACAGGACAAGGGACTTCCCCACCCCCTATCAGCTCTCCAGGTTCAGTTCCAGTCAGAAATGTAGTAGTTACATTAAATCAACCTCATATACTTAAACTTTGTTGCCAGATCATTTCCCATTTGGGGTTTCCCTTAGTCCTTGGAAAAATTCTCTTAAGTGAATTTTGTTGAGTCAAATTGAAGGCATTTGCCTTCATGTGTCCCATTTAATTTATCTTCATGTCCACAGTCACCCAATGGAGTTTTTCTGGACTGGTACACTTGCAAAACACGACTCAATTTGCATGTAAAAATTCAAAAGTGTGAAACTTATGAGATCACATGTTATGGAAAAAAATTTTAAATGAACCAGTCCAAGTTTTAAAATTGGAAATCTGATTGCTTTAACAAAGAATGCCAAGATTGTATGATCCTGAATTAGCTCTGAGAGCACATGCTTATGAGTACATGGATGTTGACATTCCTGGGGCTCTGAATCATGGGGAGGATTTCTCTTTTCATGGTGCATATTGACCTACCAAGTGGGTGATGCCAAATGCTTAATACAAGAGAGCAAAAGCCCCATTGAAATCATCAAGCCGTTACTTGGTAAACTGGGCAGGCGGGAACAGATTGAGCTCAAAATTAAGAATTTCTGTTAGCTGCAGTAATGGAATTTTTTTCCCCCCAGACTGTTCACACATGTCTATTTACCTGCATGCATAAAGTGTTAACAACTCCAAAATCAAACATTTCTGACCATAAAAGTTAACTAGCCAAAGCTTTAACCAAATTTAAACCTGCAGGAGACCCAGGAAAAGGAAAAAAGTCCAAACAGAAATATTTATTGCAGACTCAACATAAATAAGAAGCAATCACCTCGTCCCATGAAAACTCAGATCAGTATTCTTCAGTTCTCTTAGATCATTGCTGCTTCTGCTCCTTTCATTACGGCTGAGTTACAGTTTGAGGTTTTGGGGTATGCAATATTTGGTTTGGTTTCTATGGGTGCTTTTTAAAAAATGACTATAAAACTTCCATCTTGGTCAAAGCTTGGATAGCAATTTTCAAACCAATGAGTCATTTTGTTTGATAACTCTAGAGGGATGTCATTTGAGAAGGAAAGGAAGATGAACCCAAGAGGGTCATTAAAAAATATTACTGGGTGGTCATGAGTCAATTCAATGCAACTAGCATCCGAAGGGAAGCAGTCAATTGGGGAAGAAAATCTTTTCATTGCCTATCTTTGACAAGGATATGATCTTCAAGGTATGTAAAGAACTAAAAATGAATACAAACCACTAAAAACATTCTCTGATGACCAAACTAATAAATCCAAGATTGTTAAGAGAAGAATGGATACTATTAACAACCACATAAAAAATTTAAAATTTTATTCAAATTGGAACTCCAAAATGTCACATTATATCCAATAACTGGCCAAGATGATAAAAGTTGGGGATAGTCAATGTTGGGGGGTTGTGGAAAGGCAGACAAATAAATAATTGTTAGTAGAATGATAAATTGGATTATTAGTCCAAGCTTACTTTACTATTGAGGACACTGAAATCCAGAGAAATTACATAACTTGCGCAAAGTTACATAGATAGCAAATGGCAAAGCTGAGATTTGAACTTGGTCCTTTGACTCCAGATGTGGCACTTTTTACTGCCCTACAGATATTGTTAATAATATATATGGTAACATATGCACAATGACCTAAATACTCTGTAAATAAATTAATCCACAACACAAACAAAAAATAAAAAAATAAAAATCCACAACATACTGTGTAAATAAATTAATAAAATTACATAATGCTATTACATGAAATCTAAATGATGACATCTTACTAAGGTAATAGTTCCTACAATTTGAATTCACATGTTAAGCCCAAAATGAGTACTTCATTCTTATCACAGTTGCCAATGAGAGTAGCATCTTTTTAAGAGTATTTTTCACTCAAATCTTAAATCAATGACAGGCCACCTCGGGCTCCCAAGGCTATGATAACAGAGTACACATGACAACAGGTCCTGCCAAGCTAGAAAAGCTAAGTAAAGTTCTGGAAATGGAGATTCCAGATAGATCTAATGGTCAGTCTCATTACATTCAAGGACATTCACTGCAAGAAAGTTGGTCAATGGGTGATGTATGTTTAGGTCCAGTGGCTCATGTCCACTAATAAATGAATTGCTGCATCTGTCAGGGATGTCCACATCCATGAAATGGTGAATCCTTGATATATCTGACTATAAATACAGTTCCATAACAATAACCTCCCATGAAGGAGTTTTATAAAATATATGTGCTGTTGGAACTAGTTCTAAACACATAGCTATGACTACACTATATACAATGATAGAATATAGAGTGAACCAGATTGTAGAATCAGAAAATCTCACTTTGGGTCAAGGATACACTGATAAATATCTAACAATCAGCCCTCTGGAGGTGGGAGGGGGGTGGTCACAGGTAAAATACACTTTTAAGTTGAGAAAGATGATAATGATGGTTAACATTTATATAGTTCTTGCTATTCACCAACCATTGTGCTAAGTATATACGATCTCATTTGATCTTGACAACCCTGGGAAATGGATGTTGTTATTAACCCCATTTTACAATTGAGGAAACTGAGGCAAACTCAGGTTAAACTAATAAATATCTAAGTTCAGATTTGAATTCAGATCTTCCTTATTCCAGACCCAGCACCCTATTCACTAAGGTACCATTTATTATTAGCCTTTTTTTCCTCACTTTCTTGTCTAATTAATCAACAAAATAATAAATCAAGCCCTGATTTGTAGCTCTTGCAATTTCTGAAGTTGATATAGGGTCTTGCTGAAAATTTAACAATTGACTCTTGTGAGCCAGCTGTAACTAGCTCGAGCTCATCTCTGGTTCTATTTTTTGGGTTAGTGAAATTTATATTATTGTTGCTCTTTTTCACTCATTTCAGTTGTGTCCAATTCTGTGACCTCATTTGGGGTTTTCTTGGCAAGGATACTGTAGTGATTTGCCATATCCTTTTCATTTTACAGATTTTCTCATTTTCCAGCTTATTTTACAAATGAGGAAACTGAGAAAAAGAGGGTTAAGTGACTTATCCTGGTCACACAGCTTGGAAGTTTCAAATTTGAGCTCATGAAGATGAGTCTTCCTGACTCTAGGCTAGACACACCATAGTCATTCCTAATGAAATTAGGCAAGTCATTTAACTCTCTGGGTTTCAGTTTCCTCATTGTCCTGATTTGTATCTGACCACTGGAGGAGAAAGAGAAGCTGGTGACTGAGCAAGCACCCCCTTATTCAAATCCAATTTATCATATTTTCCCATATAGAAGACACACCTTAATTTTGGGACCTGAAATTTGAAAAAAAAGTATTAAATAAAGTTATTGAATTCATGTTTTATCCATCATAAAATTCAAGGACCTTCTACTCATAGCTTTCAGGCATCTTTTGGGCAAGCCTGGTACATGGACCATGAATTGTGTCCTCCTTTGAAATCAGTCATGTGTGTTTTCTCTTCAATCCATCACTTTGAACTTGAATTCAGTACTGGACAAAAATCTTTTCTGAGCCATTTCTGAGCAGATCGTGGCAAAATGTCACCTAATATGCTGGTAAAAAAATGCAAAAGAATGAACACAAAGACAATAAGCAGGAAAAAGCAGGAAATGCAAGTAAAAATATCTACAACCATTGTAGAAGACACTTCTAGTTTTTAAACCCCAAATTTTTTTAAAATAGTACGTCTTATACATGGGAAAATAGGGTATCTGTCATGGCATCACCTCCCTGATAGCATGGTCTTCCTTAAGAATGAAGGACAAATTTCATCATGTAAAATGACAAGATGAGACAAGAAGACCTTTAAGATCTCTTGTAGCTCTAAATCTTTGCTTTATGATCTATGACTGTCCCACAACTCTCAGACTCTGGCTTACTCAGATCAGATTTCTTCTTGGAATGTATCATCCATAATCATTGGTTTCTCACATTCCTATTTCAGGTTACTTTTTGAAATCTCAGAAAGGCATTTCTGACTAAATCTCTGTAAAGGTGGCCAATAGGGTTCTCAGCCCTGATAGAAGAAATCAAGGTAACAAATTCATTTATTAAATACAGGATGATCTTTATTTCACCAGACAGTAAAGCAAAGGACTCTCAGGTGTCTGTAAGCATTGCAGAAAACATATAAAGGACTCACGAAGGTCTATAAACAATCAATACAATTTTCAACCCTCTCCAACTGAATCCTAGTTTTCCCCAGCGTCCTGAAGTCTACCAACTAAAAACACCACCCTCCTCCCCACCATGTACACGCACATTGTGGTTTGGAATCTTCTCCAAAGGTAGCTGGATTTTGGATTGTCAAATTGGGCAATTCTTGAACATTCCTGAAGCCAATTTTCCACAGCAATGAATTCAGTCCACCAGGGTCTTAGCACCAGTCTGGCCTCTGCTTCGAAAGGACACACAAGTAGGGTTGCTAGACAGGCAGCCGCTTTCCCATTGAATAATTTACAATAATTGCAGATATCCAGATCACTTGCTCTTCCATGTTATGGCCAGAGCCCTTTACTAACAATGTTCATCTTTGCACTGGTAGCTCCTACATGATCTGTCTTTCCCCAAGAGGTATGAAATCCATGAAATATATCTTTCCCAAATGAATAGATAGCAGAACTCTCAATAGAAAAAAAAAAACTGAAACCCAAACCAAAAATCAAACCCCAAGACTGACACTGCCCAAGAAATTCCATTCTACCTGCTGGAAGGCTTGCTCTGTAATTGTACTGCCTAGGATAACCCCATGGTCTGACTAGATTCCAGGACTCTCAAATTTGGAACTTTTGGAGAGGTGACCCTCAGGAACTCTTACCACTTAGCTTCATGGCTCCTTTTCCCATGGTTCCCATGGGATTGAGAGATTATACATATGATTCTCTCAGGCTTTGGGCAAGAACTCACCATGGCCTAGAGATTCTCTTCTTCAGTTCTACGGGTGAACACGGGCTTTTTCTTTGAGTTCACCAGTAGAAATCCCTTGTAAGGATACCGTCTCTTTGACACTGCCATGTTCTGAGGGTTGGACAAAATTGGACTTCATTTCATAGATCACTGCAAAGGGGAAAAGGGCATGGATGGGAGATAAAAGCATACATAGATGCATACAATACAACATAGGGAGCAATGGGGGCAAAAGAGAAGATTTGGAGAGACTCTATAGAACTGAAACCAGACATTTTTCATTTGGGATAAATTTTACAGATGAAGGAACTGAGGCCAAGAAAAGTTAAGCTACTTGCCCAAAGTAGTACAGCCCATAGAAGAGCTAGAACCAGTACAGCATTTTGTCTGCTTTCCACTGCTCTATTATATCAAACTATTACTCTCTCCCTTACTTTGTATATCTATGAAATAAGCTTCTAAAAAAGATATCCTTCCCAGCTGAGCATTGCATGAAGTCAAACGACCATTTTCAGAGTGACTTGAAATCTTAAGATTTAAAGGACGATTCCTATTATGCTCCCATTATTATATTTTTCTGGCTTTAAAGAGTTGGAACAGAGTAATGGAAACTGAAATCCACTGCCAAGACTACTTGACTGATTTTCTGACCACAAACTCCTCTTTTTCACAAATTGTAGATTCTCTGTTTGCTGCTTATTTCTTTAATGGAAAAAGAGGGTAAAATGCCAAAGTAAAAAGAAAACCAGAAAATGAAATATATGTAAAAGACCTTCCACTTTTCTAAATCATTTATAAAACTGGAAATAAATTTGGAAAGTGCATGTTTTCAGATTTCATTTATTTTTGTACTCCCAAAATACTGTTCTATTGTGATGTAGAAAGAATAAGAAAAACAAAATGACTGCTTCCTGTAATAAGGAAAATAAACCTATCCTACTACAGTATAAAATAATGCTAAAATATAAATAAGATTATTCCCTAAAGTTGACTTTTTCAAAGATGTCAAGGAAATACTTCAATCAAAATTCACTCAGATGTCATAGATAAAATCTTTTCAGGTGGGTCCCACTAACAGTGGGAGCTCCTACTTTGGAAAATACACAAAAATTCTAAAGTGGAAAATCTATGACAATTACTTGAATTAAATAAAGAGGATAATGAGGATAGCTAACCTTTATAAAGAATTTTAAGTTTGTAACTCATTTATAATTGAATATAACTTAATATATATAATTCAATTGATCGCCCCTCAAAAGTCCTGTAAGATAAGTATTCCCCTGGGGCAAGTCACTTCAGAAAGCTGGTTCTTCTCTTGCCAATGCAAACCTCTATACCCAAGTTTCCAAGTGACCACATTCCACCTCAGATTGTTTCCTCTATCATCCCCACTCTCTCACTATCTTTAGTCTCCTTCTTTCTACTGGCTACTTCCTTGACACTTACAGATATTCCTATGTCTCCTCCATCCTTAAAAAAAAATCTTTGCTTGATTACCTATCCATGTAAGCTATATACTCCATTTCATGGATAAATGTCTTGGGAATTGGTGACTCTACTTCCAATCTCCTTACTCTCATCTTCACTCTATGCGATCTGGCTTCTGACCCTATGGTATAATTGAAACTGATCTTTCCAAAGTTACCAATAATCTCTTAATTGCCAAAGCTAATGGGGGTTTTCCAGTCCTTATCTTTCTTGACCTCTGAGGTCTTTGACTCTTGTGAACACGCTCTTCTCCTTGACTTTCTTATCTCTAGGTTCTCCTTCTCTAACTGATCCTTCTCAGTTTTCTTTTTTCTTTTCTTTTTTGTGCATCTTCATCCAGGTCATGCTTGTTAAATCTTTCTGGTCATCCAGATTCATGACCTATATGTTATCCTCAACTCCTTACTTTTGATCTATTATCAAGACAGGTCAACACTACCTGTCCAATGTCCCTTGTAGTCGCCCTTTTCTCTCCTCTGACTCTGCTGCCCTCCTGGTCCAATCTATTACAATAACCTGCTAGTTTATGGTCTTTCTCCCAGTCCATTTTCTGTTTGGCTATCAATGTGATCTTCCTAAAGGACATATCTGATCCTATCACCATTTTGGTCAGTTATATAGGATCAAATATAGATTAACCTGGACCCTTCCTATTTTTTCCAGTCTTCTCATACCTTACAGCTTTCTTCCATACTCTATGATCCAGTGACTTCACAAGAGGACACAGCATCTCACCACTTTGCATTTTCCCTTATTATCCTCCTTCTCTGGAATGTTCTCATCTCTGCATCCTAGGTTCTCCAGTTTCCTTCAAATCTCAGCTAAAATCCATCTTCTGCAAGAAGTCTTTCCTGATCCCCCTTGATGCCAATTATCTCCAATTTATTAAGTTTCTATTTTGTTTGTACATAATTGTTTCCATGTTGTCTCTTTAACTGGGTTGTGAGCTCTTGGAGGGTAAGGACTGTTTTTTGTTGTTAATCTTATCCTTGGGCCTTAGCTCAGTAAATAGCACATAGTAGATAATTAATACTAATAATATTAATTAATGTTAATAATGATGATGAGCTTGTTGACTCAACTCATATTCACCTCCCTGGGTCTTTGATTCCTCCTATGTAAAATGAAAGAGTTGGATTAAATGACCTCTATAGGTCCTCTTGGCTCAAAATCTATGGTCCTATTATTCCATTTAATAGATGAGAAAACTGAAGCTTAGAGAGTTTAAGTGTTGGATGTGGGAAGCTGCAGAGATAGGGTTCACATCCAGATCCAATGCTTTTTCCATTATACCATACTAGGAAAGTTTTCTAAACTAAGAAATCTGGCTTCAAATCCCACCCTTAAATTGTTGGGATTTTGTTTTCATTTATGATTTGTTTTGTTTTTGGCACAAGGGAAAATCATTTAAATGAAAGCCTCTTTTTCTTCCTCCATAAAATGGAACTATTAATAGTAATAGTGTCAACCTTATAAGATAGTTGTGAGAATCAAATGAGATAATATGCATAATAATAAAAGATATTTTTTCAAGGAACCATAGATCTAAAAGAGACCCCAGAAGTCAACTGCTATAACTTCGTTGTTTTACAACTAAGGAAACTAAGACCCATTGAGATTTGATGATTTCCCAAAGTCACAGAGACACTATCATAGGCAGGATTTTGAACCCGGGTTCTCTGACTGCAGAGATTGGGCTCTTTCCATGGTACCAGCTGCCATAGCCTGAATAATCACCAATTTTTCCAATTATATTTGTGTCCCCAACCCCCCCTTAATTTCATTAATAGTTTTGTTTCTAGTAATAACTTAAGATTGTAAAATCATATATTAGAAGGCATGAAAGGTCATTGAATCCAATCCCCTCATTTTATAGATGAGGAAATTGAGATCCAAGTGATTTGCCCAGTCATATAGGTAGTAAATTAAACTAGGATTGGTAACCTGTCTAGTACTTCTGGGTTTATTCCAGTCTTCCATTTTTACTTTATATCTTAGCAAGTGAAAAAAAGGGAATGGGAATATTTTCACTCTAATTATCACTGGTAAGGCACATAGGGAAGAATGATTTATGGCTGAGCCTGGCATCTAAGGAGGTGAAATCTGGCCATCAAGCTCTTAGGACCTTGAAGGGACTATGGACCTGATGGCAGGATGCCAAGGAGGGACTAGGCACCATCACTGGATTATTGAGGATGTCAGTCTAGAATAAGGTTGTAATGCACTGATTGGAAAGTTTGATGATATATGCTTGTTTTTTTCATTTATATAAACATGCATTATTTAATCATATAAATAATCTGCATTAATGGTTTTCAAAACTGCAGTTTTTATTTCCTGAGAATACTGAAGAATGAGAAATAAATTTATTCTTTATACCTCCCAAGGCATGAAGATTCAGTGTGATGGGGTTTATCTCTAAATGCCAGAGTAATGGGTTCAACTCTGCTTGCCTTCTAACAGACAATTTCCCTTAAAATTAATCATAAATGGTTATTATTTACATTAGAGAGAACTGATCCAAAAGTTTACCAAGTTCTTTCCTTCTAACAACTCGAAATTGTTCCCATTTTATAGATGAAAGTTACTAAGGTACAAGATGAAGTGAGTTGTCCAGATACCAGGGTTAAGATCCCAAAAGATTTTGCCAGGCTAGAACACTTGGCAGAATCTTCTACAATAAAATTTTAAAGGGTTAAAAATCGATGCTTAAATTGGAATGGGGGAAGAATGGTTCCTCTAAAAAGATCTTGGAGATTTTAGTAAATGGAAAACTCAACAGTATAATGATATAACCCAAAAAAGGTATCGCACTCTTAGGATGAATTGAAAATCCTAACGTTGTCCAGCTTTGGGGAATGTGAAAGTCCTACTGTATACACATTGCCCTAGCCAGATGTCTAGAGTTCAGTTTGAGGCGCCATATTTTAGGATGGGCACAGATAACCTGCAGGGTGTCTAGAAGGCAACCAGGAAAAAGAAACGGTGGTAAAAAGACCTTGACATCATATCACATAGAGAGCATTTGAAGGAATTGAGGATGTTTAGCCTAGAAAAGACAGATTAGTAATTGATGGGTTCATAAAAGGCTGTCTCATGGAAGACCCACCAGATTTGTTCTTATTGACCTCAGAGGGCAGAACAGGGAACAATGGGAGGAAGTTGCAAAGAGGAAAATTTAGACATGATGTAAAGAAAAACTTCCTAACAAGTAGAGTCATCCAAAAGTGCACCAGGCTGCCTCAGGAAATAGTGGGTTCCTCCCCATCAGATGTCATTAAGCAAAGGCTGGAAAACCATTTGTCAGATCATATGCTAGAGGATATTCATATTCAGGTATGGCCTCGATTGAATGAACTCTGAGATCTCGTCTGAATCTGGCATTCTGAAATTATTCCCTCCACCCTGAAAATGGTTCTTCCTTGGTCTTCCTCTTCTCTCTGCAGCACTATAAAATAAAACAAAAAACATCCTATAGCATTGCTTTCAGATACTAAACTTTAGTATCCCTTTCTGTATATTTACAGAACTGATTTTTTGGATCAAAACTCTGTTATGTGACCTCACTTCTCTCTTCCCTATGTGCATCTGTAATCTCATCCATGTGGGCATTCTCTTTAACCCCACCATGGTTGATGATGCTTTGCAACATCCTGTACATCTGCCTTAGGTGATCCAACCACCCTGCTGGAAGGCTCTCTTGATCCCTTCTCTCCATGAAGATACCACTTCAGTTCAGGTTTTCATCAGTTCTCACCTAGATTATTCCTAATTGCTCTTCTTGCAGCACTCCAATCCACCCTGCCTGCTGCTGCCAATGCCATTTTCCTTAAATGTAGATCTGACTCTCCTCCACCAAATGAATATATCAATTGTCCATTGGTATTCCACTATGTAAGCTCTGAGTCTGTCATTGTACTAGTCTATCTACTCAAGTATGGAGAGATTCACCAGCAGTAAGCTGGTCAGGCAGTTATGAAGTCTTTGGTCATGGCAACACATGCTATGATGAAAAAGGCAACATTCCCCCATTCCACTATCATACTGCATGACTAACCTATCTTTCTTTCTGGTGAACATTTGTAATGTGTTCCAGCCTTCTCTGGCTCCTCACATGCCTTACCATTCATTGAATTTTAGGTCTGATTCTTTGGTGAGTGTAGTATTTCATGTCTTACAACCAGAAAACAATGCCAAAAGAATCATCAGTGCAACAAAAGAATACCCATCTTGGACAAAGATGGGCCTTTGTTTCAGCAAGAAACGGGATCATTAAAAATAACTTTTACCATTTCCCAAAGTCAGTGAAGTCTGATGCACTATTCCTGCTCTTTCTGGGTCCAGATCAGTGTCCATGGGTAATGTCTGCCCAAGACATTTGTCCCTAATTCAACATGCTTTAAAAGGAACTTATTAAATTCCCCCACCCCAACATTCCCTCTTCCAAACTTCTCTATTCTTGTCATAGTCACCAGCATACTTCTAGTGTAGCAAGTTCTTAACTTTACCATCATCCTTGACTCCTCACTCTGTATCTCACATATCTAATCAGTTAAGTCTTACCATTTCTAATTTGGATATATTCTTTATATCTGAAACTTTCTCTCCACCCATACAGATACCATCTTATTTCAAGCCCTCAACAATATTCACTTAAATTATCCAAACAGCCTTCTAACTGGTCCCCGTAGCAAGCCCCTCATCATTCCAATCCATCCTGCCTCTTGCTACCAAAATTATTTTCTTAAGTGTAGATCTGACATGTGACTCTCCTACTCATTCAACTCCAATGTCTTCCTAACATCCCTAAGATAAACCATAAGCTCCATCTGTTGTGGACGATCTAAAAATTCTTCCTTCTTGCTCCTCTTTTACCTGCTTCCCACCAATCTACAACAACCACCACTGCAGAAACAGAGCCATGTTGCATTTTTCATCATAGCATGTGTTGCCATGACCAAAGACTTCATCACTGCCTGACCAGCTTACTGCTGGTGAATCTCTCCATACTTGGGTAGATAGACTAATACAATGGCAGAATCTTCCAAAGCTTACATTTTTATTGTCGCCTCCACTCCATCCCAATGACATGTGAGATAAGGACTTTTAAAAATCCAAGTTTGGGGTGGCTAGATGATAGTGGATAGAGCACCGGCCCTGGAGTCAGCACTACATGAACTCAAATACGGCCTCAGACAATAATCACCTAGCTGTGTGGCCTTGGGCAAGCCATTTAATCCCATTGCCTTGCAAAAACTAAAAAAAAAATCCAAGTTTGTCGATGAACTCTTACAAATGTACTCCAATCTCTTTATAAAATTCCCCCTTTCCAACTGATGCTGAGTGAGATAAGCAGAACCAGAAGAACATTATACCCCCTAAACAGCAACATGGGGGTGATGATCAACCTTAATGGATTTGATCATTCCATCAGTACAACAATCAGGGCTAGTTTGGGGCTATCTGCAATGGAGAATACCATCTGTATCCAAAGAAAGAATTGTGGAGTTTGAACAAAGACCAAAGATTATTACCTTTAATTTAAAAAAAATCATTATCTCATTATGTAATTTTGCTATCTCTTATATTTTAGTTTTTCTAGCTTAAGGATACGATTTTTCTCTCATCACATTCAATTAAGATCAGGGCATACCATGGAAACAATGTAAAGACTAACAGACTGCCTTCTGTGGGGGTGGGAGAGGGAAGCAAGATTAGGGGAAAAATCATAAAATTCAAAATAAATAAAATCTTTCAAAAAATAAAATAAAATTCCCCCTTTCCTCTTTATATATTTGTATTTGTATATGTGTTGCTTTGTACATCTTCAGAATTTCAATACTGAGAGCTTCCCATTTTTCCTGGTCTGATTTTCCCAGAGATTTTCAATCTGTGACATATTTATCTTTCTTCTGAATGCTTTGAGAACTATCCTTTCTAAATCCAGGATGCATGTCAAATTATGCTTGGATTTTCTCTTCAATATCACAGATTCTGTGATGAAGTGATCATTTCCCCACATGATTTTTCCTCCAGCCCAGGATTCTTCTTGTTGCTTAAAATTGCTGTTAAGTCATTTCAGTTATTCCTGATTCCTCCTGACCCTGTTTGGGGTTTTCTTGGCACAGATACTGGAATGATTTGTCATTTCCTTCTCCAGCTCATTTTACAGATGAGGACCTGAGGCAAACAGGTTAGGTGATTTGCACAGGATCATACAGTCTGAGATTAGATTTAAAGTCAGAAAGACTCAATCTTCCTAACTTCAGGCCAGCTGCTTAGAATTAGATGCAGTATAGCAGTTCTCCCTGATAAACCCTCTATCTTTTGAAGTATAAATATTTTGAAGGTATCTCAGACTTGGATGACTCTATCTTAATTGACCTGAGTGTGCACTGGTGGAGGAAATGTTTTTGGGGGGAAGAGTTCCTCTCTCAATAGGCCCTGTCCCTTCTCTCCATAATTTGTACAGGCTTATATTTCTAAATATTGTATCCCCTGAGAGAATATAAACTCCTTACAATCAGGGGCCATTTCATTTTTCTCTTTGTATTCCCAGGGTCTAGCACTGTACTTGATTCATGGTAAACATTTAATAAATATTTGTGTATTGATCACTTAAGGTAGTAAAAAAATTTATTAGCTTCCATACTTTAGGGAAAGAGATCTAGCAAATGTCCAGATACTGAAGTCTCTCATAATTACATAAGATTCCTAAAATATTAGGCTATTTTCTTTTTCTCCAGACAGCCTGTCATATACTGTCCCAACAACAATGCTTCTATTTCAGTCTCTGTTGATTTTCAGCCAAATCCTCTCCACCATGCCCCCCCGTCTAATTTCTGAATTTTCTCATGAGTATATTGTCTTAATATACAAAACCACTCTTCCTCCACTTGATATTTTCTATTTCTTTTATACTCCCTCCCAGTTGTGGAGTCTATCCCCCAAATTCCCAGTGATAAGTAAGAGGTCTTGAAATTTAGAATGTTCAAGTTAGACAATCTGTCCCCAGGATCGTCCCTCTCCAAAAAATAGACCACTACTAAAATATTTTCCCCAAGGCACAGATCTGACCTCACTACCCAGATCAAAAACTTTCCATGACTCCCTATTGTTTCAGGGATTTAAAAAAATGACAGCCTTGCTTTTAAAGCTTTCAACAAATGGGTTTTACCTTCATTCATACTACATTCCAACTAAACTGGACTTCTAGTCATTTACAGGACTCAACATGCTATCCCTTGCTTGTATGCCTTCAGATAGTCTATTCCTTCAAGCTAGGAATGTATTCTCATCTCATCTCATCTCACCTTTCAGAATCCTCTTCCTTCAAGGTTCATCTAAGCTGACATCACTTCCCTAGTCTCTCCCTCTCTCTCCAAGTTCTAGGAATTCTTTCCTTTCTTGAATGTTCCTAATATCCTTTGACTGAATCTTATCTTTATTCCCATTACTCTCAATCATTGTTTTAATTATTTTGCTCAGTGTGTAACCCAGTAGAATGTAAGCTCCATGAAGTCAATAATTATGCTTTTAAAAAAAAGTTTGCATTCCTAGTCCCTTGTCCAGAGTAGGCACCTAATAATCACTTTTTGAAAGAATGATTTACATATATGTATATTAAAATATATATATATATACATATATATATATATATATATATGAGATTTCATTAAATCAGAAAGTTTCACAGTTGGAGTAGAACTCAGAAGTCACCTACTACCACCCATACCCTCCATAGTTTCCAAAAAGTGGTGTGTGTTAGCCTTTGCTTCTAATAAGAGAGAACTTATTATCTCCCAAGGAACTTTTTATCCCATTTCAGATGGCCTTAATAACTAGGAAGACTTTTCCAACATCAACTGACTAACATCATCTATCCTCATTATTCCTAGTACTCCCCTCTGGAGTCAAGTAGAATCAGTCAAATACCATCTATATGACAATCTTTCAAATACTTGAAGAAAGCTTATCATGTCCCCTTTCCTCAATCTTCTCTGCTTTGGGCTAACCATCTCTGGCTCCTTTATAGTAATCAACAAATATTTTTTGAAGTGCCTGCTTTGTGATAGCTACTATGGATGGGAATGTTTGGCCTGAAGAAATGAAGACTCTCATATGAGATATTCTTAAGGTGCTTCACTTTCTTGGTTGCCTTCCTTTGACTATTTCCCATTTTATCTTATGTACTTTCTAAAATGTACTCTACTATACTCTACATATGGTTTGACCATGGCAGAGAAAGGTAGAACTATCACCTCCCTAAGTAGGGCCATGATACCTATTTTAATTCAACTTAAAATTACATTAGTATTTTGGAGTGACTATATTACACCATTAATTCATATTGAACTTTCAGTCTATTGAACTCTTAGACCTTTTCCTGTTGAATATCTATCCAGCTATTCCTTGCCATTTTGGTACTTTGAAAATAATATTTTTGAATCTTAAGAGTAAGACTTTAAATTTCCTATTAAATTTCATCTCATTAGAAGTCAATCCAGTCTTTCAAGGTCTCCTTGACTCCTGAAGTGGTCATCGTATCTTAGCTTAGTCTTCTCCATTTTAGATTACCTACAAATTTCATAAATGTGTCAGCTCTGCCTTTATCATTGATAAAAAAAATATTTAACAGCTCAGTCAATGAAAGACTTCTTTTTAAGCTAACATGAAACCATTAATGACCAAGTTTTGAATTGAGCCATTCAACCAGCTCCAAGTCTCCCTGGTTACATGATAATCTAACATACATTTTCCATATTTTCAAAAGAATAATATGAGGGGATTTGTCATGTACTTTTGCTAAAATATAAATAAACTCTATCTTCAATATTTCCCTCTTCTATCAGGCTAGTAAAGTTGTAAAGAATAAAAGAGAAGAAAAAATGAGATTAGATCAGCATAACTGTTTTTTATAAAAACAGGATGGCTCAGTCCATTTGCAAATCACCAAACTGACAGATGAAAACTGACCAAAAGAAAGGAGAATAAGGAAAATGTAAAAAATGCAACTGGCATCCAATTTACTGAACATCTTCATGTACTAACACAAAGACAGATGCTGCAGGAGATATTAAAGAAGTAAAAAGACAGTCTCTGCCCTCAAAGAGCTTACAAAGTCAATGGGGAAACAAAGTATTTGAACAAGAAAGGTAAGAGGACAAGATTATATGACTAAGTGCTGGAGGTGAAAAGTATGAAGTACAGATAATTGGCATCATGGGAAGTAAGAATAGGAAAAAAAAATCACTGCAGGCCAGAAGAGTCAGAAGTCTTCATGATGGAAATGACCTTGAAATGGACCTTGAAGGATGGGTAGAATTTGAATAGGTCAATCGGCATTCCTGGCAGGAAGACCAGCTATTCTTGCTCAGAGACAGGAATAAACATTCTATGTTTAGGAGACAGTAAGGAAAATGGTCCAGCTGAAGGGGCAGGGGTGTGGTTTTTTGGGAGTAGTGGCAGTTAAGTTTGGATGGGCAAATTGGGTCAGATTGTTGGAGTCATTGGACATTAAGCTAAGGAGTCTGGACCTTATCCTGCAGGCATTGTTAATTTATAACAAGCAAAAAACCCCCAACCAAACACAATTCTGACACCCTTTTTTTAAATTGAATTGAATTAGTTCAGAAGAAATTAAGCTTAAAAAGCCATTGTTTAACTTGGTAAAAATGTGGATTAAAAATATGTTTTAAATTGTTATTATTAACTTCATTGTTTTCAGCCCCTGAAAAATCTTTTTTATGCACAGCCAAGCTTTTTCTACCAAATTACAGTTGAGCTGGTATTTGCAAAAACAACTATTTCATAGAATAAGACACTTGGTATTTATTTGTTTTAATCAATCAGAATGTATTTTTTAAGAGCCAACTATATACTGAATATTAGGACTACAAAGACACAAATAAAGCGGTTTTGACCATGTTATGACCCTGCTCGATAATTCCCATAAATACCCTAAGGTTTCTAATTATTGGATGTGCAGGATATTCTGTAAAATAGAAAGACTTAGTACCCCAAACCCTTTAATGAAGCAATTGTACCTCCTCCAGTTGAGTACATTTCTTAAAGATTATGCTAACAAAATGATGTTATCTCAGGTTATTCAAAAGGTTCACAATATCAAATGGCAAAATCCCAGTCTTCCTAAAAGAACTCCTGATAACAATTGAGAAAAATCTCAATTCCTTAAAAACAAAAATAAAACTCATGCCACCACACTGGAAAGTCTCAGCTGCCCCTGCATTATATCTGAAGCTTCACTATTCCTCTGGCAATGGAACTTCCAAGTGGACCATTCTTCCTCTGCTCTTTCTGATATTGAAGTCTCTTTGCCTTCCCTGACATTGTGGGCATGCTTCCCAGACTCTACCTCTATATTTTTCTTCTTTTTTTCCCCTCAGCAGCTCCTTGTTGTATTTTTGCTTTGTGTTTTTGGTACACAATATTCTGGAAAATGGAGTTTCCCTCCAACTTGGGTTGCTATGTCAATTATATTCCTGACCATTATCTTGTCAAAATGGCAAACGCCTTGTTGTCCTTAAGACATTCCGGTTCTTCCAATATGTAGCAAGAGTATTTTAGAGTGATACATTTTTTGATACATTCTTCTATGTCTCTGATTATTCCTTTGCTGATTGTTCTTCCTTTTCATAGCCAGTCAAGAAACATTTATTAAGCACCTACTATATACCACAGGAAAGTCTGATCCCTATCTCCTAACTAGCTAGGCTACCTGTTGAGCTGCATGTCAAAGTATGGGTAATATATTATTTTTAAAACCAGATTTGCTTTTACAGTGTGGTTGGTAAAACCAATCTCTTAGTCCTCTTATTGATTTTGTTAACAAGGTTTTATAGTTTTCTAGTGACTGATGAAATTGACATAATATCATCCATGAACAAAGCATCTCAATCACCATGATTCCAATGCTGTTGTTGAAGTTGGGCCTATAATTTTGTGTATGTATCCCCAATTTCCAGCAATCTGCCTGAGAGTGAATAACAGGGGGACCTGGAGAGTGCTTAACAAATGAGGTTCATCAAGAGAGTGGGAACTCCCTCTACCAATGCAGACAGAATTGTTCTGAAACTTACAGCATAACAGATTTATCTGGAAATATTGAGAGGTCAAGGAGCTGCTTCAGAGTCAAACATGTGTGTGTGTGTGTGTGTGTGTGTTGGGGAAAGGATTTCCAGGTTTTCTTCACTTTGGAATAAGCTTTCCATCCCCTATTTATGACTTGTCTCCTCTTTTTCTTCCTCCCCCTTTTTTTCCTAATAACAATAATTAAAAAATAAATACTGTTCAACACATTTAATGCTGAAAAAATTTGGCATCTGCCAAATACCTAGCAATAATTGACTTAACAGTTTGAATTATATACCAAAAGCATTTGGTCTTTCATTAACATTTGATAAATCTTATATTTCAGGTATATACCTGAAGTACATATACTTCAAAACACCTTTAAGAATTCAGCAAATAAATGGATGTATATCCTTACGCTAGAACTGCTACCCACAGTTGCCTTGATGTGAAATTGATTCATAAAAATTAAAGAAATATTTTAATACTTTTTTGCCAATCCAAAAACTCAGTTGCCAAGCTACAGAAACAAAAAATTTTCAAAATATATAAACTTGCAAAAGAAATTCAAAGCACATGAGAACAAAGTAAGCTATATCATCCCTGTTGTTCTGCCAGCTACTAGAATTATCTAGGGCAGTTGTACTGTGGATAGAGCACTGGCCTTGGAGTCAGGGGGACAAGAGTGAGAATCCAGTCTCAGACCCTTGACACTTATTAGCTATGTGACCTTGGGCAAGTCACTTAACCTTGATTGCCTCACATCCAGGTCCATCTCCAGTTGTCCCGATTCATATCTGGCTACTGGACCCAGATGACTCTGGAGGAGAAAGTGAGGCTGGTGACTTAGCACAATACCGCCCCCTCACTCTAATCCAATTCATGTGCTTGTCATGGCATCACCTCCCTAAAATCATAGTCTTCTTTGAGAATGAAGGACAAATATCATAAGAATTATCCTAAAGATGCTTTGGGGAAAGTATACAGAAGCTATGACAGTATTCTTATTCAATTACAAAAAGTCATTTTTTATCTGCCTTTGCAAATGCTCATAGAACATTAAAAAATAAAAGAATATTTGCAGAATATTTATCAGATGACCATTTCTATTTGAACATTTTGAGAAAGATGAAAATGAGAATAAAAATATTGCCTTATAGTTGTGTGATGCTTCTTAATTTACAAAGAGCATTCACATACATTATTTCATTTGACCCTGGAAATAACTCTATGGAGTAGAAAGGGCAAATATTAAATTCCTATTCCACAAGTGGACAAATAGACTTCAAATGAAAATTAAGTGACTTACCCAAGTCATTTGCATGGCTAATAAGTACAGGTCTTTCCCTTGATATCAAAATTTAATTTAAAAAATGGCCCAACATTGTAAAATTCTAGATTCACTTTTTTTTCAAATTAGCCTGCACACATGAAAGAATTCAGAGCCATAAAACTCCATAAATTCTTAGCTTTTATTTATATTTATGAGCAGAAAATGAAGCATGGAGATAACAATTATAAGAATAATCTATTGTTGTTACAAATAACTTTTTATAAATTCTACACTGTATGCACTTTTAACTTCTCATTTCTAATGTGCTGTTCATTACTGCAGTAAACATAAACAGCATGTAGTCCAGCAGTATTATATGACTCTGAAATTCAAAATGTTGGTTTATTATAACAATAATATCTATCAGAAATATCAATAAATGTAGTGCTATATAGCCTTTGTTGTCATTCTGTCAAGCCTATTTACTTCAGTGACAATCAGTTGCTTTTTTTACTTTCTTAGCAAAGGAAAATAAACTGGAAAAAAATCCCCAGCTGTGGTTTTTATGTACATAATACATTAAGAGTCTCTATTATTAAAAACCCTAGGGAAAATATATGGGCTTGGTATGGTGGTGATTCCAATCCAAAGGAAATCAGTTGATTATTGATATCTGCTTCTGGCATCTTGAAGATGAATGAACCATAAGAAAGTCAGAACCAAAAGGAATATTTCAGTATTTTTTATGGAGACACATCAACCTTCTAGCTCTGTGGTTCCCAACTCCCAGGGTACTACTGATGGCACTCTATGTCACTACCATTGGTCAGTGCTTTCTTTCAGTTTGAAAGTCATTATATTGGAAACTGGTCCCTCTGCTTGTGCAGCCAATATGTCTTAAAAGGGGAAAAAACACCCATAGAATGGACTGGACTACATTCTGATAATGTAATAATAAAAATATACATTGATTCTAGGAAGTGAGCCTTAGACCATGTTTATATGGAGCCAATAAAGTCAATAGACCTGAACACATCTTTTCACTTGTTTTCACTACTGTTACCATCTGATGTGGTTGACTTACTTATTGAAATGATGAGCATTCAAAGAAATGAACAGTAAACAAGCTAAAATGTATTCATTTGGAATTCTAGATGTAACCAAAATGGTAAGTGTGAAAGATTCGGAAAAGTTTTCCTTTAAAATTTTTTCTCATATGTGACCAAGAAGATCTCTTAAAGGGGTAGCTAGGTGGCGCAGTAGATAGAGCACCAGCCTTGGAGTCAGGAGTACCTGAGTTCAAATCCGACTTCAGACACTTAATAATTATCTAGCTGTGTGACCTTGGGCAAGCCACTTAACCCCATTGCCTTGTAAAAAAACTAAAAAGAAAAAAAAACACCTTGTAAATTTTGCTGATGTTTGCTTAACTATTTATAATGTATTTATAGAGATTAAGAAAATAGAAACTTTGACAAATTGCACCCTCCAGTTAATTTTATTTATTTATTTTTTGTTTGGGGTTTTTTGGCAAGGCAGTGGGTTTAAGTAACTTGCCCAAGGTCACACAGCTAGGTAATTAAGTGTCTGAGGTTACATTTGAACTCAGGTCCTCCTCCTGACTCCAGGGTAAGTGCTCTATCCTCTGCACCACCTAGCTGAAAGTTTAGAGGGATTTCTTTCTGAGTATATGTTAAATATGCTTTTCAAATTCTCTTCATGATTATAGTTTTTTTAATTTCTTTGCTATCTTTTGTTTTTACATCATAGTAATTTCCACTTCTATCCCAAATAAACTCTCCCTTGTATCAAAGAAAAACAGGTAAGCAAACTTTGCAATATTGCATTCCCAATCAGTCAATCAATAACCATTTATTAAGTGTTTAAAAGGCTCCAGGAACTGCTGTTAGTGCTAAGTATACAAAGAAAAAGCAACCCTGAAGTTTCTAGTGAAAGGAAAGTGGTGTTTCCTCATATCTCCTCCAGGGCCTAGAGGAGTCATATTCATTAACATTTGCTTTCATTTTAATTAGAAGTCATTGTGCATATTGTTTGAGAGTTGCTTTATTTCACACATCATCAGTACAAAGAAACCTAGTGTTTCTCTGAATTTCTTATATTCCCTTTTATTATAGTATAGTTTATTATTCCAAAATATTCTTATACCACAATTTGTAGCTTTTTCTCAATCAACAGGCACTCCATTTATTTCCAGGTTTGAGCTACCATAATAAGTGTGATGGAAATTTCATACATATAGGATTGCATTGTTTAATATAAATTGTTTTCTTCAGGAAAACCATGTGATTTTGACATTTCCCTATAATTTGTTTAAATCCCTTATAATTACTGTGAAGTCATCTTTAATTTGTCTTTTTGCCTTACTCTAATTTAATTGATTAATATTTCATCACACTACTTAAGATCATAAGCATTTTTATTAATCCTTTAAAGTAGGAGCACAGTAAATCTGATGGGCTATTTGAAAGCTAGGCTACCAACTTTGTAGCTGATAATCACTGAAACCAATCAGGAAATTTCCAGTAGGTACTGGTAATAGTCCAAATTTACATTGGATTGGGTCAAAATCAAAGCTTAGAAGGGGATGGGGATGCTTAGGTGAATCTCTCCTACATAAATAGAAGACACACATACCCACAAAATGCTCCTAACAACCATACAGATAGATTCATTCACATGTATCAACTCATTATATTCATTAATATCCTCCCAAATTTTCATCATCCTTTCCCTGAGGCACAAATATCACGTCATTTGTACAGATGGATAGGGGTGGTTAAATTAGAGCAGTACGGGATTAGTGTTGTAGATTGTGTCAAAAACCTATTCAAAAGGAGGATTAATTTTAAACCAGGTCTTTCTTTTTCTTTTGGGAGAAGCAGAAGCCAACATTAATTTAAATGGATAATTTAATACAATCACAAAATCTGAGATTACTAAACCAGTGCTAGCCTAATATAGTACATCATGAAATAGTGATAAGAAGTGGGTGAGTTATGCAAGATATATGTTCCTAACAAGCTGTGTCTAAGTCACTTCTCCTGTAAGTCAAATCAAAGCAAGCTATTTAATGAAACTTATGACAATTATTTTGTAAAACAAACACTTACCTTCTCAACTTAACTGGATTTTTTTTATATTTTTTTTCTGCCTGAAATGTGTGTGTGTCGTGTTTGTGTGTGTGTGTGTGTGTGTGTGTGTGTGTGTGTGAGAGAGAGAGAGAGAGAGAGAGAGAGAGAGAGAGAGAGAGTGTGGTTTCAGCCTCACCCATTAGTTGTGATGAATGGGTTGGGATGAGCAGCTTTAAATGTTTTTGAATGAATCTATAATGTGATATTCTGAGTCAAAGCTCTCTGTCATTTCATTAATAAGTCCATAAATACATGTCATAACATGGTGAATGTGTCACAGAGGATGAAATTTAAGAAGCGATAACCCAGTCTCCCTTCAGACTGGCTCTACAGCTTACACAGCATCAAGCCACTGATTTATTTTTTATGGGCTTCCCCTCACTGGCTAATTTCTGGTATTGTCAGTCACCTAAGGGAAGAGTCAATTTTTCTGCCATCCTTTCTTTCAAAGTCACAAATACTTTTCCATGAATTAAGTCCTCAGTAAAGGAAACATGCCTTTTTGCATCCAATAGTTGTTTGTTGGACAGAATATCTATTATTGTTGCTTGTTTCTTATCTACTGTAGAATTCAGCATTTTTAATATTTATGTGATGGGACCACACAAAAGAAGGAATTTCAGAAGGAAATGAAGAATAAAGATAGGAGTAGTTGATGTGGGGTGAGGAGAGTTGAAATTTCCCTTAACAAAGGAGCAGAAAGGAAACGAAACCTTACACAGAGATCCTTTTGCGGCAAAGAAAAACTAAAAACCAAATCATAATATGGGCTAATAAATATAATAGCTCATGATAAATATATGTTATAGAAACTATTATAATAAATAAATTTTACAAATGTGCTATGTTATTTTAGGACAGGAAGATGATAGCATTTCTTTGACCTAAGTCCAGTGTATTGACTTTTAGATTGTGAAATTCCTAAATGTAGGAACCATCTTTTGCCTCTTTTTGCATCCCAGCCCAAAGGAGAGTGATTGGCATATAGTATATACTTAATAAATGCTTACTGATTGAATGAGGAATATAATTTTAATAAGCCTGTATCAGCTCTAACAATAAAAGCATTATATTGCTACTTGAACAAATGTTCCAAAATTTCAACATTAAAATTTGCTGTTTCCTAGAAAGTAGTCACTTTGAAAGCATATGTCATTTTTCCAATAATATCACCACAATATAAAAAAAATCACATAATTTGTGGCAAATTTTCTTTAATATTTTCAATGATCCTCCACCCAAAGTCTACTCTGAAGTCTAATTGTAGTATATCATTGACTGTAGATGCTTGAAAACTGTTCCAACAGAGTATAAGATATGGCAAACTAGAAAGTCTTTAAGAATGATCCTAAACATTGCAAACTTGATGCACTAAGAGCAATACGAGCTAAGCACAGAGACTCATTAATAGTAGGCTATCTGCTAGTGAGGAATCCTTTGGCCTCAGTAACCTATTAAAGAGATGAAAATGTACAATGTCTATCAGTCTCCCTTTCTGCTTTCACACTGAGGGTGGTAGTGTTGGAAGGGAACAAATAAATTTAAATTCATAATTCTTAAAATATCATAAGCATTTTTAGGACTTATTCTCTTTTTTCTTTTATTCTTTTGTTAAAGATTTTATTTGAGTTTCATAATTTTCTGCCAATCTTACTTCCCTCCCCCCACCCCACCCCCCATGGAAAGAAATCTGTCAATCTTTACTTTGTTTCCATGTTGTACGTTGATCCAAATTGAGTGTGATGAGAGAGAAAGCATATCCTTAAGGAAGAAACAATAAGTATAAGAGATAGCAAGATCAAACAATAAGATATTTGGTTTTTTCCCTAAATTAAAGGGAATAGGGGATGGTTAGGTGGCTCAGTGGATAGAGCACTGGCCCTGGAGTCAGGAGTTCCTGAGTTCAAATCCAGCCTCAGACACTTAATAATTACCTAGCTGTGTGGCCTTGGGTAAGCCACTTAACCCCATTGCCTTGCAAAAAAAACTAAAAAAAAATTAAAGGGAATAGTCCTTGAACTTAGTTCAAACTCCACAGTTCTTTCTCTGGATACAGATGGCATTCTCCATTGCAGACAGCCCCAAATCGTCCCTGATTGTTGCACTGATGGAACGAGCAAGTCCATCAAAGTTGATCATCACTCCCATGTTGCTGTTAGGATATACAGTGTTTTTCTGGTTCTGCCCATCTCACTCAGCATCAGTTCATGCAAATTCCTCCAGGCTTCCCTGAATTCCCATCCCTCCTGGTTTCTAATAGAATAATAGTGTTCCATTACATACATATACCACAGTTTGCTAAGCCATTCCCCAATTGACGGACATTTACTTGATTTTCAATTCTTTGCCACTACAAACAGGGCTGCTATGAATATTCTTGTACAAGTGATGCTTTTACCCCTTTTCATCATCTCTTCAGGGTATAAACTCAGTAGTGATATTGCTGGATCAAAGGGTATGTTCATTTTTGTTGCCCTTTGGGCATAGTTCCAACTTTCTCTCCAGAAAGGTTGGATGACTTCATAGCTCCACCAACAGTGTAATAGTATCCCAGATTTCCCACAACCCTTCCAACAATGATCATTATCCTTTCTGGTCATATTGGCCAGTCTGAGATGTGTGAGGTAGTACCTCAGAGAAGCTTTAATTTGCATTTCTCTAATAATTAATGATTTAGAGTAATTTTTCATATGGCTATGGATTGCTTTGATCTCCTCATCTGTAAATTGCCTTTGCATATCCTTTGACCATTTGAGGACTTATTCTCTTTCCCACTGCCTCATGTTCAGTTGAAGAACAAAAGAAGCCCCTCATAACAATTTTGCATAGTCCAGGAAAACTCCCCCATTGGACTCTTCTAACAAAGTCATGTCATTTTAAATCTTTCACTTCTCCAGTAAGAAGCAGACATTGTATTTCATCTTCAGTCCTCTTGTATCCTCTGAATTATTATTGCATTGATCAGATTTCTGATGTTTTTCAATGTTACTTTTCTCTATGCTATAGTCATATAAATTGTTCTGCTGTTTCCAGTCATTTCTGGAATCAGATCACAGAGTTTTCTCCAGTTTCACCAGACACTGTCTGTTTCATCATTTCTTATAGTATAATGTTATTCCATTATGTCCATATCCCATATATGTTCAACCATTCTCCAAACAGTAGACACCCCCTTAGTTTCCAATATAAAAACATTTGCTGATATTTTAATTATGAGCTGTTTTTCTGTAGTCAAGAAATTGCCACACTACAGGAGAAATAATCCTCCTAAGAGAGACAACTTTGACCATGTCATTCTTCTACTCAGATCTTCAGTAGGCTCCTATTATCTCAAGGATTAGATATAGAGTCCTCAGCTTAGTTATTAAAGACCTCCCTAGTTTGGCTTCAATTAACTACTCTGTACTTAGCCAGTCACTACCTTTCGGTTGACTGGTTGGTTGGTTGAATTTTGTCTTTTGTTATC
This sequence comes from Macrotis lagotis, assembly GCF_037893015.1. Classification (NCBI taxonomy): domain Eukaryota; kingdom Metazoa; phylum Chordata; class Mammalia; order Peramelemorphia; family Peramelidae; genus Macrotis; species Macrotis lagotis. The sequence continues at coordinate 60,841,708 of NC_133664.1, read as the reverse complement.
AAAGAAGAAATTTGATCAAAATTATATTATTAAGTTAGAGATAAGTTACAGTGTATCTTGAGTGTGTCCGATCAGGCTTGGATTGCTCTACCACAGGTCAGGCACAAATAATCCATGTGAACACTTGGGTGGCTACTCCAAATTTACACAATCTCATGTTTCTTTTGAGTCACTTCAATTCTGCCTTGCTCATACAGCTCAGCACCCTCTTTCAGGATGGCACATCATTCTGGGTCTCCCATGCTGTACAATCAGGAATATAACTGACAGTATTTGTTATCAACGATAAAATTTAGGATTTCAAGGGGAAAAATTAGAATTTTGGAGAACTATTATTGACTAGTGCGAGCTTGATAGTTTCCCTATACTTAAAAGACTTTTCTGATGAGATAAATAGTGTAATTTAAAAATGTTTAATGTTATATAATTAAGTTTGTCAGAATTCAAAATTGCTGCATAACCCAGCAAACCACTTTATGTAAATAGCATTTTATTTTTTTCCAATTACATGTAGAGATAGGTTTCAGCATTCATTTTTTATAAGATTTTGAGTTTCAAATTTTTCTCTCTCCTTGCCTTTCCCTTCTTCAAAATAACAAGTAAACTGATACAGGTGATAATTTGAAATCATGTTAAATATATACCACATTAGTCATGTTGTGGAAGAAGAAAAAGATCAAAAGGAAAAAGCATACCAAAAAACCCCAGAAAGTGAAAATAGGATGCTTCTATCTACATTCCAACTCCATCAGTTCTTTCTCTGGATGTGGGTAGCATTTTCCATCATGGATCTTTTGGAATTATCTTGGAACACTGTATTGCTGAGAAGAAGTAAGTCTATCATAGTTGATAATCATACAGTGTTGCTCTTACTGTGTACAATGGTTCAACTGGTTCTGTTCACTTTATTCAGCATCAGTTCCTGTAGGTTTTCCCAGGTTTTTCTGAAATCTGTCTGCTTATTTCTTCTTCTTCTTCTTCTTCTTCTTCTTCTTCTTCTTCTTCTTCTTCTTCTTCTTCTTCTCCTTCAAGTTTTTTGCAAGGCAAACAGGGTTAAGTGGCTTGCCCAAGGCCACACAGCTAGGTAATTATTAAGTGTCTGAGGCGGGATTTGAACCCAGGTACTCCTGACTCCAAGGTCGGTGCTTTATCCACTACGCCACCTAGCCGCCCCTGCTTATTTCTTCTTAATAAAGAATAGTATTCCATTCATATGCCATAACTTATTCAACAATTCTTCAATTGATGGAAATTTCCTCATTTTCTAATTCTTTGTCACCACAAAAAGAGCTGTTATAAATATATGTGTGTGTGTGTGTGTGTGTGTGTGTGTGTGTGTGTGTGTAAATCTCCCCCCCCTTTTTTTTAGGTTTCTGCAAGGCAAATGGGGTTAAGTGGCTTGCCCAAGGCCACACAGATAGGTAATTATTGAGTGTCTGAGACCAGATTTGAACCCAGATACTCTACTCCTGACTCCAGGGTGGGTGCTTTATCCACTGCCCCACCTAGCCACCCTTTTGCCCTTTTTTATGATGTCTTTGAGATACAGACTTAGTAGTGATATTATCGGTTCAAAGCATAGGCACAGTTTGATTGTTCTTTGGGCATTGATGTGAGCCAGAATTTTCCAAATGATCAATACATGGTTTTATGAAACTACACATGGATAAAAAGATCTATTCAAAGTGCAAGATAAACAAATAGCTTTTAATGTCACAAAGAAGGAACAAGTTCATGGCTGTGCAATCCTATTTCACATTGCATTGAACTTTTATAAAACTTTGACTTGTCAAGTTTTGGTGTTGCATCAAAGAAGAATATCTGAAAAGGCAATTAAAATGCTTCTCCTTTTTCCAACTTCCTGTGTAAGGCCAAATCTTCTTCACATACCTCCATCAAAACAATAGATCACAACAGACTGAGAACAGAAGCAGTATGAGAATCCAATTTCTTCCATAAAGTTAAACAAAGAGATCTGCAAAAATGTAAAAGCAGTGCCATTCTTATTACTATTTTTTTGTTTTGGAAAATATAACTATTTTCCCTAAAATGTGTTATTTTAACATCTAATGGGTATTGTTATTTTAAAATAAGTAAGCTAATATTTTAAAATGTATTAGTTTTCATTTCTAGGATGGTAAATATCAATAACTATAATGCACACAAACAAAAGCTCTTTGGGATCCTCAACAATTTTTAAAAGCTTAAAAAGGTCCCAAAATAAAAAAAAGTTTGAGAAGCATTGATTTGGAGTAATGGAAATTTAACTCCCCAAATGAACTAGGAGCCATCGTTTGCCCAAACCAAAACCAAAAATTGCAATGTGACTTAGAATATAAACTTTCAGGGAAATGATACTCTGTATAGTCCTGTGAGAAATGATACTGTACATTTAAAAAGTGAAAAGCAATTTTAGATACTGGTTGGCAGGGTTGATGAAATTGCTGTAATATGTTTTTATATATTTGGCAGGGTCTTCTCGTTCTATTTGAAAAACGGTTATGTCTTCGTAACAATCAGATAAGAAATACTTCGTACTGTCTTTCTTCCAACTCTCCTAGGACTAATGTAATCTGTAAGCAAGGCCATGTTTCAACTGTGTACACGATGCAGCTGACCAGAATCCAGTAGAATAATGAAGTTTATATTGGGACTTTTCCCACTCAAACCTCAAAAGAAAGAGAAATAATGAAGGGATTCTTGGTTTATTTTTACCCTTAAATTTTTGAGCTGAGGAAACAAGGCATTTTCCATAGAATTCCATAAAATTACTTTCTTGGAGAAACCTATTACACTTGCTTATAATCTTCTATGTTTTTGTTTTTTCATTAATGTCTTTCCACCACTATTTTGAGAGATTTCTGTATTGGGGACCAGAGGGTCAGTTGGTCTTTTTTCTGTTTCCACTGTTCGCTTTTGTTACCACTGTAATCTGAGACAGCTTAATAGTGAAAACCCAAATTGAACAAAATAGTTCCCAAACCTTCTGGTCTTTCTTGGATATAAAGCCTTCCAGTTTACAGAGCTACAGCCCTTGAGAAGTTTAAGGAAGAATTGATGTACTAAGGATGAAGATAATGAATAAGAAGACAAGCCATTAGACAGTCTCAAAACTGACTTTGCAAAATTGAATGTACAGTCAACAAAGAAGCATGAAGTTGAGACACTAAGAAAAGTATGTCTAACATGGATTAGACACTTGCCTAATGGAGGGAAGGCAATAGGCATCTAGATAGAGCCTACAATGTGCTAGGCATAGGGAGGTCAGTATGGTTATTATCTCTTTATTTTACATTTGAAAAATGGAGGCACATAGAGATTAAGTGATTTGCTTGGGGTTATTCAACTAGTGACTAAGCCCAAATTTGAACTCAGATCTTCCTAACTCTAGGTCCAGAGCTATGACTCCACGTCATCTAGTTATAAAGTCATAACACATAGCTTAAAGTTTAGGGGAGCAGGGGAAATTTTCTTTTAGGAATAAATGGTATTTTCAAATTTCAAATTCTTCTAATTATTCTGTTCCCAACTTCTAAAGTATAAGCTCATTCACAACTTGTTGAAATCCTGCTTATCCTTTAAAGCTCAACTAAGATACCCCTTCCTCCAAGAAGTACAACTCAAATGCTAGTTCCTCCAAGAAGCCTTCATCAATCCTACTAATCACTTGTCCTCCCCATCTCCTGCCCATGCTTCATATAATGCATTTCTCATGCATTTATTTTGTATTTGTTTGGACCATACTCCATTCTTGTCTAAAATGTACATTTCTGTATAACCAGTTGGTGTTACTATCTGGCAGGGTTTGGAGGTTTGGGTGGAATGTTAAAATGAAAGGAAGAAATCATTATTTTCTATCTCTCCAACCAACCATACTATAGTCATAAACTTGTTGCTCCTGTAAACCTGAATTCCAACAATCACCTTTACAAAATTCAAATTCATTCTTAGATGCTCTGGCTCACTGCCTTCCCCTCAGGTCTCAATTCAACAGGTTCCATCCATTTCAGAAACTTCAACTTCCCTTATGCATTTCTCAATATCCCAGAGGCACACGAATATTTTATATATATTATCTCATTGAATCATCAACAAGCACAGAGATTCTGTCTAATATAAACTTCATATATCCATTTTTCTAGCATTATATAATTCATATATCTCAGGATTAATAAATATTTCCCTGAATTCATTTAGAAAATTAGTTCCTACATTTTGAATAATACTGAAATACAGTATTATTTTTTAGGGTCTATTCTCTCAGTAACTTACCATATCTTAAATCCATAATTTGGAGTGATCTGGGGGGAATATAATATTTCAGTTTAATTGTGGATTAACTAAGGTTTTATGAGCTATCTGAGAATTTTTATTATGATTTCTAGAAAGATAAGGTCAATTCAGTGACCAAAGTGACATCTCCCTTCTCTTCTACACCCAGTCACCATTTTGGTTGTTACAGTTGTTCAGGGATTTCAGTCAAATCCAACTCTTCTTGACACCTTTTTGGCATTTTCTTGACAAAGATACTGGAGTGGTTTGACATTTCTTTCTCCAGCTCATTTTACAAATGAAGAAACTAAGGCAAAGAGGTTTAAGTGATTTGTCCAGGTTCACATAGTTATTACATGTCCTAAGGTCAGATTCCAACTCAGGAAGATGAGTTTTCCTGACTCCAGGTCCTGTTCTCTATTCACTGTCCCACCTGCCCCAAGGGCCCAATAGAAAGGAAGAAATTGAAAATGCTGGAGAAGGCAGCAGAGATTGAAGTAGCTGAAAAGCAAAGAAGAGGGTCAGATTTAGAATGGTATAAATATTTATATTTTGTGCCACCAATTTTTATTTTACTAATATAAAAAGTTTAAAGCCTGAGGTACCAGCATGTAAGACACCCAATTTGAAGAAAAAAGTAATAATAATAATAATAATAATAATAATAACAATAATAATAATAAATAATGGTAGCTAGAATTTATATAGCACGATAAAGTTTGCAAAGTGCTTTATATATGCTAGTTAACTCAATGGATCCCCACAAAAATCTATTTTTTGTTATTCCCTTTTACAGATGAGGAAACAGATTCAGAAAAGGTACTTGCCTGCTAAGTATCGACTAAGTACCTATTAAGTCAGCAGGCTATAAGAAACCTTGACCTTCACCATCTCACTTAAACAATTATTTATCACCATCATTGTCATCTCACATTCACATCCCATTTAGGTTTATAAAAAGTTAGTCTTCCTCACAACAGAGTCTTAGAGCTAAAAAGAAGGAAAATCTGGATTTGAAACCTATGTTTCTGCTTTAGTTTCCTTATCTATAAACTGGGGTAATTTCTGTAGAATTTACTTTACCAACTGTAATGAGTAGGCAGAGGAAACCCGGACAACTTTTGACCTTAAAATCAGAATCTAATTTTACACAGTGTAAAGTCATCATATTTTCTGAACCAAACATAGTTTGAGACACATGATAATCATTTTGTAAAAAATCTATTAAAGGGTTGCTGGGAGAAATAAATAAAGGCATGTAATGATTTGCAATAATAAATTATATATTATGATAAAGTTATTATTATATTAGAAATAATAAAGTTATTTGTAAACCTTAAAACACAGTATTATTATTTCACAGAGTATTTTGTGAAAAGAACATGAAAATTCAAATGCCATAGACTTAATAGAAGTAAGATAGCAAAAGCAAGATATTAGAATCTAGGGAGCTGAGAGTTCTCTAACTCTGCTGCTAATTTATATCATTACAAAAATTTTTAATTTTTACTTCATCCATAAACTGGGAATGCTATTTGAGTTAGTTAATACAATTATAAAGTATTCCCCTTATATATGACATTCTCTAAATGCTAAACAATAATAATAGTAATAATGCAAAGCCTTCTAGTACTCTAGTGATAAGGTCTCCATAAACACCGGGAATAGAATTTATGGCCTAAAGAACCCTATGAGTAATCTAGTTAATTGTTTATGGATCTAAAGTCCCACAGTGAGCACCATAAATCCACATAATGTGCTCTAATGCTGAAGTTTGTATTTAGGGATTCGAGTTGGCTGAAAGATGGAAAGTTGCGTGTAAACATATATCTATTAACTATGCCTATAAACTGAGTTATGTGTTATACATCCCAGCAGGCATCAGAAATACATTCTGTTTGTCATTTATTCCATCAAACATATGAGTTCCTGGCATGAGTAGACAGAGGAACCTGGAGTGCAACTTCTGACCTTAAAATGAGAAGCTAATTTTCCAGTGTAAAGGCACCATATTTTCTGAACCAAATGTAGGGAGAGACACACACAGTATCTCTTCTGCAAGAATCTGTTAAAAAATACACTTCAATTTCTTGAAATGGGTATCATCGTCCTAGATAGTCTGGAGCATGTAGTCATTATATATGTCGGGCTGAGTGGAGGAAGAGAGAAAAGCACACTTTCTAATTGCATCCATGTATTCTATAGAGCATGGAGGGGTAAGATAACTGCTGCCTTCCTTATCGTCTAGGCAAAGCTGGAATACTTCTAAAAAGTAGACTAGGTCAATTCCTACTTGACTCAGTGTTTAAAGGTAGGTGACAAATATTGCTCCACCTCTTCCCTTTCTTCTAAATTCTAGAAAAGCACAAAAGTGCATGTAATCCCACAGGCCATTGGGCAACTCCTTCCTGGCTCTAAGGTAAACATCCCAGTCCTGATTCTAGAAGAAGAGTGGTAAAGGCAGAGATATACCCCTGAACCCAGGTCTCTGGAGCTCAGTAGTCAGAATGAGAGAGGCTCAATTATTTTTATCCTCTGGATTCTTGATTATGCACTGCACCTGTGGTAGGTAGAGAAATACCCTCAATTAGAGGCAGTGCTACAAGGTGTTAACCTTCCTTTAACAAATTAATCAGGCACTAGGGTTAGAAGGCATTAAAAAGAGATTATCACTTACTAGATTACCTAAAAGAGCAATGAAAAGGGGGACTTGCGGCTCTGTGTGTGCACAGTGTAAATTAGTGTGGCACACCACAAATATTCAAAACATCAAATTATGAAGCTTCCCTGTATGTAGTGAAGATGGTAATAGGTCTAGGTTAATCGAGAGGAAAGACAATAACAAAACTATCCTGGGCATTTTTTTTTTGTTAAAGAGACAGTAGATTTTATATCTTTACATAAAAAAAATTATGAAACATCTATTTAAAAGATTTATCCTCTACATTGGGGATTCTTAAACTTCTTTGTACTTTGAATACCTATGACAATCTGGTGAAATCTATGCATCTCTTCTCTATTGCATAAAGTAAAATGCACAGGATTGCCAAGGAAATCAATAATATTTGAAATATAGTTATCAGAATTTTTTAAAAAATAAGTTCTTGGACTTCAGGTTAAGAACCCTGCTCAAAAGTTTCATTAAGGTTTACAGAAAGAATATAAAGATCCAGAAGAATTGGTTTCAAGTTTCAAAACAACATATTCTTTCATTTAGCAAATATTTGAGGAACACCTAAGTATTGTCAATACCTAGCAATATTTGTGAAACATGTTTAAAAAATAGAGTACTTCTGTTCATGATTTTTTAAGATTCTGTAGCATCTTTCTCAATTCAGTTTAAGATACCAACCAACCCCTCAAAAAATAATCAGAAACTCTTCTGTCAACCAGAAGCAATATAATTTTTTGGAAGAGATATCTTTATTTCTATCTATAAACCTACCCCCCAAATGATAAAGCACTCCATTTAATAGTCAAAACATTATATTATGTGATAATAGAAGCAAAATGAAACATTTAAAATATGAATCTGGCAAGATATGGTGATATAGCAATATATGATGATACTTCTGACATAATACTGAAAATTTATAAGCCAAAGATACAGTTTATGAAAAGTATGAAAATGATGACTGTCACCTATCAAAGTTGGTACTTGTAAAAAATTCAAAAAAATGCCAAAAAGGGTATAAAAATATTTTCAAGATAATCGAAGTCAAACTTGTTAATGTCATAGTATAAACCTTATTTAAACCAAGAAATCCTATTTTTAAACAGTAGTTGCTTTGGATATTCACAAATTTTGCAAGTACATTTCATACAGTCATAGTAAAGGGAATATGATAAAAAAAAAGAGTTGAGTTTTCTAAAAAACATTTATTATCACAGTAACTGTCACCTATTTCCTTGTGGAAGGGTAAAGTGTCCACAGGCCATTGCAGAATTTTCTGACTATCACGGCTTTGTCAAAACACTATTCCTTATAGTTTTTACTTTTTACTATAATGCTGGTAATAGCATCAAAAGCAAAATAGAAAAAAAACAAATATTTTTCAGCGTTTTATATATTTAACACATATCATTAGAAAAACCTCTTTTTCCAGAATGGGATCCTTTTTTATTTTTTTATTTTGCAAAAAAGAGAAATATATGAGATGATGAATTATTTTTTCTAGTTGATTAATATAGGTAGGCCAAAGTAGCAAAGAGTGAAAAAGTAATATTTTGGGGGGTGCCAATGCATTAAAAGCTAGGCAATATATGAAGTAGCAGGAATTACTTAAAAACACATGAAATATAGGACCATACAATGAGTTTCTCATAGCATAGACCCTGGGGAGTTCATTAGGAGTCCTGTTAGGAATGGTTTCTGTACTTGCATTGTTTATATCTAGAATTACAGAATGCTAAGAAATGGAAGGAAACTTAGGGATTAACTTCTCCAACCTCTTATCTGGCATCCCATTTTAAAAAATATTGACTATAGTTGTCAGTACAGGAAAAAAAGGAGGAATCATTGCTTTTCTTTACAATAAGTAGTAACTTAAGTGCTTATATTTCTTAATATAATAAAAACCCTCTTAAGAGATTTTACCTAAGTTCTTATGTTTCAGTTCTTAAAAAATCATGACTAAATGTCCCAGATTCTCTATTTTCCTCTGGACAAAAGGCATTAAATTTTTACTGGGTGGGCCCTCACAAAATATAATATTATGTTTTAAAATATATATTTTTGAGTTTCAAACCAAAAGTCAACATCAAGAAAAGGCAACCTGTTATAGTAGCCAAAACATCCACATTAAGGGATAGAAGATATGGTTTTTTTAACAATAAGAAATGTAGTTATATATAACTATAATAATAATGATAACTGACATTACATGTGTTATAGCAGATGAAATCCTAAAAAAGTCCCATGTGGTAAATACAGCATGTGTAGGCATCACTATTTATACTATACAGAAAATTGAGTCTCAGAGAGGTTAAGAGACTTTCCCATAGTCACACAGTGAGGAAGTTATCAGAGTGAGATTAGAATTCAAGCATCTGAGTTGTATGTTATAAATTATGGTGAACATGAAAAATACAAGTATCACATTTCAGCAGCAATTTAGCTAGGTGGGTCATTTAACTTGCTGGGAGTCAGTTTCTTTTGCCTGTAAAAGAAGGAGGTTGGATCAGATATCCTTTCCAGTTATAAAATCTTATAATTTTTATAAGATTTTATAAATTTCAATTTCTTTAGTTTGCTTTTAACTCTTCGACCAAGGATATATTTGGAGGAAGGATTAATAGATGTAATTTTCTCCTTGTATGAGCAAGGAATTGACCATTCTCTTTATACTATTTTACTCTTCACTTATTTAAAAAAAATGGTGAAATTCCTTTTGTATATTGGGAAAGAGAATTAAAATTTGTCTCTTGGGCAAATTTAAAGAATGAGGTATGTGTGTATGTGTGTGTGTGTGTGTGTGTGTGTGTGTGTGTTCACTAACATTATGTTTCTGAAGTTAAAATCTGACCTAAATATTTATGAATCTACATAATAACCAGCTGACGATAAGTTATCAATAAGAATTTATTGTGTCTGTTCTGTCTCTGACACTTTTCTAAAGTCTGGGCTTATTAAAAGAAAAAAGGTAAAAAATAATCCTTGCCCTCAAGGAACTTACAGTTTAAGGAGGAAGACTACATCATGCATACAACAACCTGCAGTTCTTGCTTTGTGTTAGTTTGCAATATTCAGGGACCTTGCAGAATTTCTTTGGGGCTGGCTCATTCAGAACCAAGAGAGGGAACGGATGAGTACTTTGGAATGGTCCACTTAATAAATTAATAGAGAACTGGCTGTAAAACCAAACATAAGATAAATAGGAGATAATCAACTACAGGAAGGCCCTACCATTAAGGGAAATTGAGAAAAGCTCCTTACAGAAGATTGGGTTTTAACTAGCACTTGAAGGAAGAAGTTAAGGAAGCCAAGAGAAGAGATCAAAATTCTAGGCATGGAGAACTGCCAGTGAAAATTTCTGGAGTCAGGAAAAATGGAGTATCTTGTGCAACTTATAATGGAGTTCCCATTATACTATCCCTGTCAATAAGCCACTTAAATCATGTGCTTAAACAGGACAATCATTTTCCTGTCTCCCTTACAAAGCTTCTTGAACTAACTATAGAGTCTGAATTTGGATGGGGTAAATGTACGGCAAACCCGAAGTCTCTTTGAAGTGGTCTCAAAGTAGCCCAGGATGGTACTTTTGTCTACTTTTAAGGTCAGTCGCAGTGAAGGCAATGGACAGACAAGGCATGGCTAATTGTCCCAAGATCCTGGAATGCTGATGGTTAGACAGTAATTTAGAATAACAGAAAGGACTGGGTGAGGGGTAGGAATGAACAATAGACAAGATATACACTATTAACCCATAAATTCACCATCACTAAAATTGGGTAGGACTGATTAATCCCCCTCTGCTACAACCCCTTCAAGTTACCCTTTTGACTTCTATTCTCTTTCAAGACTGCCCCTGACAATATTTTAATTTGATTTTACTTCAATAAATAGTTTGAATGAGAGAAAAACAAATTCATTCTTTCTTCCCTTCTTCTTGGGAACTGTCTGGGTGGTAGGCCAGATTTTAAGGTTTTTAAGATGGAAAAGCAGTGTCCAGGGTCACAGATTCAAAATACAAAGGCTGAAAGTTCAATCTATCCTATTCTTCATCCCTAACCCTACCACAGACCCTTAATGTACTGGTACTTTTATATAAACCTTTGAGGAAAAAAATGCCTTCATTTAAGAAAGAAAGAAATGTCATACATTTAAATTTTATATCACCTAAGACCTTCAGTTTTAATTATTTTATCAAAGTAACTCTGAATGAACTGCAAGCCAGGAGAAAAAGTGCATTGATACTTTTGACTATTGTGTGTATATTAACATCTCTTTGATTCTTTCCTTCTCTGCAAAGAGAAGGCTGGACTAGCTTCCTTTGAACTTCAAATCTATATTTTTTGTAGGTTTTTGTAAGGCAATGGGGTTAAGTGACTTGCCCAAGGTCACACTTCAAATCTATATTCTTAAGAGTCTGTGACTTAAGAGATGGCATCAGCTTGAGCAAGAGCAAGGATTCCAGAGACCATAAAACAAATTATTGACTTTCTTTTAAAGGGCTTTAGGAGACCATGGGTTCCCAAAGACTATACAAGTTATATACAAATTTTAATGACTTCTACCAAACTAGAAAGACTTCTAATATAGTCCTGGAAATAGACTGTCTGTGCTAGTTTTCTTTGTATCTCAAGTTCTCCATCTATAGCTTGAATTTAAATAATTTCTTACAGTTTGCAAAGTACCTTACAAATATTTCATTTTATCTGTACAATATTTCTATGAGGTTGAAATTAGTATATTATCCCTATCTTCCAGATGAGGAAAGTGAGGGAGATAGAAGTTAAGTGATTTGCTCAAGGTTACACAGCTAGTAAGACTATGAAGTCAAATTTGAACTCAGATCTCTCTGATTTCAGTCATACTTCATCTATTATGCAATCTTGACTGATGAGTGTTGAGCCAGGATAATATATGCAAAAGGACTTTAAAAAGTAGAAAGATAAATTAATGCAACTTGGCAATTATTTTTATAATATGAAATGGTTGAGTATTTTTGATTACCAAGAGAAGAGGTGTGGGGTGGGAAAGGATAGAGTGTGTGTGTGTGAAGAAACTGTTAAAACAGTTAGTCTTCAAATGACTTACTCAAAGTATAGAGTGAGTGACAGTGGAGAAAAGAAGCCCACATTTCCGATCTGTGCCACAGGGTTAGAATGCTGGGATTTGCAGAGCAATACTGAAAAACCAAGAGGTCAATGAGAGTTTTCTTTAAGTATCTAGAGGGGAGAATTGACATTTTTGTCTGACTTTTGGGTCAAAAATCAAGACCAATGGAATGAAGTTACCAAAGGATAGATTTCAGATCTAAATATGAAAGAACAAATAATTCAAGCTACCCAAAGTGCCTTTCTGCTGAAGTATTAATTTTCCATACCCAGAAATGTCTAATGGAGGCTGAAGTGTGATGGATTTGTGTAATGGCAGGAAACTGAGCTAGATGACCACATCTATAAAGTACATTGAAGGAAACAGCAATGCATGATGCAAAAGAAGGTCTGTGCAATCAATTTCAGGGGGAAATATATTTCCAATTATTATGATGAAGATGAATTGAAATACAACTATCACAAATCTCTAATCAATTCAATCCATCAAAAGAAGTTAATAGATAAATATTTGAAGACTCAATTAGTATCACATTAAGTTTATTAGTTTCCTGTGTGTTCTAAAACAAAAGGTATGGACCTTTTAAGAATTTAGTATATTTTCCACAGAGACATAATTTGGCAACTCCCATGTAATTTGGGAGCTCATGGTGACATGGCTATTTATATGCTTTCAGCAGAACATCACCCCAGATCTCCCTGGTTCTAAAGCCTTCAATCTATCTAAAAAGGTGCCCTCTTTTCAGATTTCATTTGTTTTTCTTTCTTTCAAAGACATCTTTGAAAGTTTTTTTAAAAAAGAAAAATAAATGGTTCTAGAAAGTGTCTAAAAGAGGACAATACCAGACTCAGACTATGGTATCTATAGGGGCTTTTTTCCCCCCCATAAAATAAATAGGGAAGTCTCTTGATCTATAGATTAACTTTAGAATTAGCAGCTTCCCTTTGGAGATCCGTCACCTTTTAACCCCTAAAAAAGTCCTTGCAAATAGCAGAAGACCTTGTTAACATCATTAGTCTAGAAAGTGAAGATCCCCTGTGCCTGCAGAATTTGTTCTTTGCCCTCTGGTGGTGAGATTATTATTTTTAAAATTCTTTTTGAAAAGTTAAGGAATTTGGTTTTTTCTTTAACTTCTTAGAGTTGGAGGCACTTTGGTGGACACAAAAATACTGCCAATTAAATTAGCCTCAACATTACATATGGGCATCAGTTGGGAAGCAAGGAGATGTAGTTATGAGAATAACCAAAATAACATGAACCTTGCATAACTTTTATATTGAGAAACAAATTTAAAATTGCTAATGCCCTACAGGCTGTTACTAATTACTCTGAACCAATAAATAACTGATTTTGTGTGTGGTCCATGTTGCTAATTCCAGATTTTTAAAATAATATCTGCTCTTTGATAAATTCAGTCACATACTTCCCTGTGAGTTGTAGTTCCATGCAAAAAAAATTTAATACATTAGCAGTTGCTGGATGGGGTACACAATCTATATTCTGTTTTCCTTTGTGTCTCAATTTGGCATCACAAACAAGATTAGGGCTCCAAGCCAGCTTACCAAAACCAAGCCCTTCAGAATGAAAGAACAGATGATGAAGAGCCCTGTTAAATTCCTCCGGAGCAGGCTAATTAAAGTTCTTGCATAGGAGGAAAACAAGAATTGTTGTGCATGAGTGGAGTTGAGAAGTCTTTAAAGGAGGATATCCAGGTTGGTGAATTTGGAATCATTAGTAAAAGGAACTTCAGAAAAAAGCCCATTTTCAAATCTAAAGATTAATGTACATGAGTATAATGTACATGAGTAAAGACAGAAACCTTGGAAAAATTAAAAATGACTGGAACTGAAAAAGATGTTAGAGGAAATGGTAGATTTTGTTGTTGCAGGTTAAAGTTTGCGTGAAGTGGGCAACATGCTTATCTGGAACTTCACAGGGAGAGAAAAATGACCAACTGGGTGTTTGGAGATCAAATAATTCAATATGGATTGGGGACTTTTTTCCTCCTTAGTCAAGGAAATATGTGCAGATTGTGCTTTTAAGTTGGCCTCTATCTTTTAACCTTGAAACTGAATTTAGAAAAAGAAACATGGATAACATGTTCTCACTGAGATCAGATAAGAAAATAGATGGAAATAGGCAGACTGCTGATGCCTGGAACAATTTTGTAAATTCAAGTAACCCCAAGTATGGGGACACGGGTATGACCCAAGTTTAAAACTGAAAAGACAACATTGTAATATAATATTTGAAATCCCAAAAACAGACTTGATTTTTTAATAGATATGAAGTTATTTTCCATATTTACAGAACTATGAGAGTGGTTTGGCTAGGGACCTTTTCTACTACATTGCCAGGCTAATTTTAACATTATCTGCAGTGGTCTGGCTGATGTATTTTTTTGTGAATGATGAACACAGATGTACCTACCCCTAGGACAGTGCTCCACAAAGGCAGCTAGGTGGTAGAAAGAGCTTTGGCATGGAGGTCAGAGGGTTGTAGACTGCCTTACCTCCCTGCCCACTCTAACTGTAGAAGTTTATGCTCCCTGGTTTCTTCTTTCATAAAATTTGTGTTTGTTTATCTAGAGCTGGACATGTTGGCCCTGGGGGCAGAGGACTTGTGTTCAAATATTCTGTGACCTGTGACTGTAACTTAACCTGCCTTCTCTGTAAAATTATAATGTTGGATTAGATAGCCAGCTTTAGATCTATGATCCTTACACTCCCTCCCCTTCATAGATTATAAGTTTCAGGAGGGGCGGGGTGGGTCTTTTTTTTTTCTTCCTTTCTGTACTTTTATCCTCAATATCGTAACACTGAGAAAGTACTTAATGTCTGTGCACTGTATCTCTAAAAGGAGGCTAGTAATTAGAGTTGACATTTATAGAGGACTTGAGGTTTATAAAGCACTCTGCACACACTTTACATATATTATCTCATTTGAGTCTCACTACCCTGGGAGGAAGGTGTTATTGGCGTCCCCCTTCCCAGATAAGGAATCTGAATCTGGGGTCTCCCTGACTCCAAGGCTCCTTTTCTCTCCCTGCCATCATGTTGTCTGTACCAACCTTAGATGGCTGTTGC
This sequence comes from Macrotis lagotis, assembly GCF_037893015.1. NCBI lineage: Eukaryota > Metazoa > Chordata > Mammalia > Peramelemorphia > Peramelidae > Macrotis > Macrotis lagotis. The sequence goes on along the minus strand of NC_133664.1, from coordinate 60,826,570 downwards.
AAAGAGAATACTTTGAAGCAATGAAACTTCTTATTATTGCATATAATATAAGCATTTCATAAATGTTTGATGGACAAATTTGTGAAGAGGTGAAACAATTCATGATCAACAATAGGTCCCACACCAATAAATTAATTAGCCATAAACCCAATTTTTCTCAAGATTTAAAATGAGCCAGAACCCTCTGATTTGTGCCAACTAGCCAGGGTTTTAATTTCATCTGTAACGGATATGCTATAGTCACATTTCCCTGAGATGATTGAATTTGATTCAGTCTACAGTAAATGGGCTGGATGACTTGTTAAAGTCCCTTCTAAACCAAGATAGTTATAATTTTACCAGAGCCATTCTTTCCCGCTGCCCCTAGAAAGCAGTATGAGAGGGTAATGGAATGAGGTCTGCCCATGCTAGACTATTTCCTTAAACGTGCCAGTCATGTTTTCAGGATGCTAGGTGACAGAACTGAGTTTTGGGACTAGTGTTTTGACAATACAATGGAATAAGAAATTTTTATGTTTTTGTTCCAAATAGTTAGCAGAGTCCCTGGCTCAGTAAAAGAGCTTAATAAATGCTCATTGAGTGACATCAAGAAAAAAAAAAGGCTTTGGAAATATTTGACTATTGTTAGGAAAGAAAAGCAAAACAAAACTAAGATTTCCCACTCTTGCTCCAGAGAGGCATTTATATTATGCTCATCCTCACCTTAAAAATCTGACAACAATGAGAAAGGAAATAAAACAATGAAAAAGGAAATAAAACAAAAATTGAAGACTGATGGCAGGGATTGGGTCATTCTTTATCTTTGTATTCTCCACCCATTGCCTGGTTACTTACACATAATACTTAATAAATATTTGTTAACTTGAACTTCAATTGAAATTTATGAAAATAGGGAAGAAGAAAACAAAATGTGTTATGCAAATGTGATGAAACATTGTACTATAAGAAATGATGAACATGATAAATACAGACCCTTAAAAAGACTGATGCAAATGAAACAACCAACCAGGTAAACTGCATGCACAATGATTCCAAAAGTGTAAATGAGAGAACAGAAATAAAACTAGAGAAAACTGAAAGAGGCAAAAGTAAAATAACCAAACTTGGTCCCCCAAAAAGATACAGGAAAAGATACCTTTTCCTTATCCCACCCCACCCCCTTTGCTGAAATAATTTCACACACTACTGGTATGAAATAGTGTACATGGTGCCAGGGTTTTTTTGTTCGTTTTTCTAAACTTTCTTCTTCCTTCCTTCCTTTCTCTCTTTTTTTCTTTCCTTCCTTCCTTCTTTCTCCCTTCTTTCCTCTCTCTCTCTCTTTTTTTAAGTTTTTTTTTTTTTGCAAGGCAAACGGGGTTAAGTGGCTTGCCCAAGGCCACACAGCTAGGTAATTATTAAGTGTCTGAGACTGGATTTGAACCCAGGTACTCCTGACTCCAGGGCTAGTGCTTTATCCACTACGCCACCTAGCTGCCCCATTTCCTCTCTTTTTTCTTCTTTTTTTTCTTCCTGTTTTCTGTCTTTCTCTTTTTTTCCTTCTTTTTCTTTTTTCTCTCTTCCTTCCCTCCTTACTTTCTTCTTTTCTTCCTTACATTTTTTTGTTCTTTGTTGTAAGGGATGGCTTTCTAGGAGGTGGCAGAAGGACACAAGAAGAAATGAAGGTGACATATTAATAAAATTGATTTAAGTCATTAAAAGAGAATATCTGAAATGCCCCCCTTTTTTAACCCCCTCCTAGGAAGACATAGAGTGCCAGTTACTAGATATATGATTTTGAGTTCAATGTAATTTAATTTAATAAGCATTTATTGAGTAATTACTATTTTCCAGGGACTATGCTAAGAACTGAGGATAAAAAAAAAAAAGAGGGAGTCCCTGGTCTAAAGGAGTTCACAGTCTAATGGGGGAGACACTTCCTTTCTCTGGGCCTAAGTTTCCTCTTCTGTAAATTGAGGGAGTTGGTCTAAATGATTTTATAACTCTATAGTGCCTTATAGCTCTAACAGTTTATAAATTTGTAATTTAGCTCTATCTGTGAAATATTTTCTGGATTGGTTCTGAAATAAAGCAATAAAACAGGAAAAAAAGGAAAAACACACCATAAATATCAAGGCCCCAAACCAAGCCCCATAAGAAAAGTCAATCAACTAAAGCATCAGCAATCTGCTACCCTAGAAAGGGGAGAATCTAAACTTGAATTAAAATAGAATGAGTTTCTTATCCTGGGATCCACAGATTGTAGATAAATTTCAGTCTATCCATGAACTTGACTGGGAAAAAAATTACATCTCTATTGCCATATAATACATTTATTCTGCAATTCTGCGTGTTTTAACTTTATGCATTTAAAACCATTCTTCTAAGAAGGGTTCTACTAGGCTAAAAAAGAGGGAACATGATGCAAAAATTGGTTAAACCTTTCAGGACTAGATGGTCTCTAAAAGAAACCTTGAGGCCTAACATATCTATGCTTCTATTCCCCCATTGGAATAGTCATTATTTTTATAATATGTAATTTCTGGTCTTCCTTATTTTTTCAACTTGTAAGTTCAGAGACTAGGACTGGATCAATCAAGCATTTGAGTCCTTATTATGGGCCCAGCTCCATGTTAGGTATGGGGAAATAACAGAGACAAGTCAAAGTCCAGTGATGCTTTCACTAGGGGGACAACATGTTTAGCTACACACAAAACCCATACAAAGCAGATACAAGTAACATGAGGTGGGTACACTATCTGGACCAGGAAAGCACCTATGCAGAAGGTGGTGGTGAATCAGAGTCTTGAAGAAAGTTAAGGATTTCAAGAAACAGAGATGAGGAAAAGTATGGGAATACAAAACAGGCAAAAACAATTCCTGCTTCCTCTCTAGGAGCTCACATGCTAATGAATACATGGATATATTCAAGATATATACACAATAGATGGAAAATAACCCCTGAAGGGAAAGCACTAGCAGCTGCCACTGGGGGGTCTTGGGTAGGAAAAACCAGGAAAGATCTCTGGCATAAAATATAGTCAGAGTTAAATCTAGAAGGAAGTTAGGGAAAGGTAAATTGTGAAAGCATTCCAGGCAAGGCACACAGTCTGATTAAAAAGGTATCTGCCCCTTATGAGAAAGAGCAAGGAACCAGAGTCATGGAGAGGGCTAAGGAGGAATTAGATCTGAAGGCATTGTTGCAGCAGCAATATCTACTCATGTTGGCTACTCTAGTTTTTATCTTTTTCTAAAGGGCAACAAAACCATCTTTGAGAAGTGGTCCAGGGGTCTAATATTTGAACTGTTGACAAACTTTCCTGGTTGACTAGGGATAAAAACCTAGCCTATGATGAGTCAGGGGTTCCTCTGGCTTTTTATTCCTTATGGGCTTTTATTCTTCATTGAACAGGAAGTTAAAAGGCAAACTCATTCTGTCAAACGAGAGAGGTACTGTGCCAAACTGAACCAATGCTATATCTTTAGTGAACATGCTCGCCAGTCTATTGTTAAATTTACAGTTTATTATTAAATCTATCACTAAGTTTCTTTTGTGAAATATTACATGGGTTCTAAATGTCTCCTTTCACTCCAATAGAGGTGGAAACCAAGCCAGTCTGAATCAGCCCTGACCTGGTAGCATGCATAGAATAGCACACTAAATTCCTTGAGACAATAGGGAGCCCTGTAGTTTACTGAGTGTGAGGATGGGGTAATGTTAACTGAGATCTTTGCTTTGGGAAAATCATTTTGGCAATTTTGTGTAGGATAGACTATAGGGAGAAGGGTGAGATTTGAGACGGGGAGACCAATCAGGAAGCCACTGCAATAGACAAAAAGTGACAAAGGGCTGAACTAAGGTGAATGGAGAAAATAGGACTGATGTGAGAGATAGGAGTGACAAGATAAGTGTTGAATGCTTGAGGCAGGCCATCCTCCAGCTCCCAGGCCAGCGCCGTACCACCCTGAAGTCCAGGGCCATCTCCTCCCGATCCATATCTGGTCACTGCTGATTGTGGAGGAGACAGTGAGGCTGGTGACTTGGCACAGCACCCCTCAAATCCAATGCACATGTTTGTCAGGGCATCACCTCCCCGATGTCATGGTCTCCTTCCAGAACAAAGGACAATCATCATCATCATCACACGGAGTGAGGAAGAAAAGTTCTAAATGATACTGAAGTCGTGGACTAGAGTGACTGGAAGGCTCATAGCCTCAGTAGAAAATAGGAAGCACCTTCCAGCTCTAACCTCCGATGAAACAAAAAAGTTCATCAAAGTTCCTTTAGAGTGAGTCATCTTAATATATTAAAGTATTATTAAACAGACAAACGTTTGCACTCTATACATGTCGGACATGCCAGTGTCCTGCAGGAGCGGCACACGGGAAGCATGGAGAAAAAAGCTACAAGGTTCTTAGCATTGCTTCGCATGTCCTGTAGTCTGCTAACCTTTCTGAGAGGGCGCGTGGTCCTGCTGGGGTCCAGGGGCGCGAGCCTTCCCCGAGGCCCCCGAGAGTGACCGTGGGGGCGGGGGGAGGCCCTCGGGGAGGGGCGGGACTACATTTCCCAGGAGCCCGCGGGCGAGCACGCGACACCCACGTGCCTCCGCGTGGCCCCTCCCCCACCCAGCCTCTCGCCCCTGTACCTACTCCTTTCCATCCCCGAATCGTCAAATAATTCGGGCAACTTTCCGCGGGGACTCCGCAGCCCGACCGCCCGATGCGGGCCTCCCTTGTCCCCCTGGGGGCCTCGGGAGCGCCCACCAAGGCTCGGCAGCCTCATGGCTGGGGGCGGGGGCGCTTTTATGAATGAGACCTGACGTGTCACAGAGAGGGCCGCGGGGGGCTGGGGAGGGCGCGCGGGGCCTAGCTGCGCTCCTCAGCCGTCGGGGAAGGAGGCCGGGGAGGCGCGGTGCCCGGTAGCCGGGGCATCCTTGCCACTGCCCGCGTCCCTTCGGGACTCGGGGTCCACCTGGCCGCCGCGGGGCGAGGCGGGGTCCGCCCGCTTCCGGTTCTGTGGGCCTCGGCCCGGGTTGCTAGGAGACGTGACATCACCGGAAGCGGGGCCTCCGATAGGCCGAGGCCAGGGGAAGCCCCGCCTCGCCCCGCCCCCGCCCCGCCCCCGCCGAGCCCCGCTGGCTCCCCCAGCCCCTCGGCCCGGCCCGGGAGTCAGGGTCGGCGGGGCCGCGAGCGCGCGGCTGTCCCGGCCGCGTCCCCCACGCGCGGCGCTGCCCCCGCCCACGCCCGGCTCCTTCCCGGCGGCGCGCTCGCCACGTCCGCGCTCGGGCTCGGGCTCGGGCCCCGCGGGGAGGAGGCCCTCGCGCGGCGCGGGGAGCGCGATGCCGCGGGTGCGGGTGCCGCTGCCGCTGCTGCCGCTGCTGCTGCTGCTGCCGCCGCCGCCGGCCGGGGCCTGGGAGGGCGCCGACCTGGAGCTCCTGGACCTGGTGGAGGAGGTGCCGCTGGACTTCTACCGCTTCCTGGGCGTGCAGCAGGTAAGCGCGGCGCCACGCGCGGCCCGGCCCGCAGCGGCCCCGCAGCCCCCGCAGCCCGGCCCCGCAGTCCCCGCAGCCCGGCCCCGCAGTCCCCGCAGTCCGGCCCCGCAGTCCGGCCCCGCAGCCCCGGCAGCCTGTCCCCCGCAGTCCGGCCCCGCAGCCCCGCAGTCCGGCCCCGCAGTCCGGCCCCGCAGCCCCGGCAGCCTGTCCCCCGCAGTCCGGCCCCGCAGCCCCGGCAGTCCGGCTCCGCAGTCCGGCCCCGCAGCCCCCGCAGTCCGGCCCCGCAGCCCCGGCAGTCCGGCCCCGCAGTCCGGCCCCGCAGCCCCGGCAGCCCGGCCCCCGCAGTCCGGCCCCGCAGCCCCGGCAGCCTGGCCCCCGCAGTCCGGCCCCGCAGCCCCGGCAGCCCGGCCCCGCGACTCCCGCAGCCGGCCCCCGCAGCCGGCCCCGCAACCCCGGCAGCCCGGCCCCGAAGTCCGGCCTCGCAGTCCGCCCCCGCAGCCCCCGCAGCCCGCCCCGCAGCCCGCCCCGCAGCCCGGCCCCGGCCCTTCCAGCTGCGCCTTCGGGGCCCCCGCCCCCCGGCTTGCCCCGGCCGCTTGGGGGCCGCGCAGAGCCGGGCCGAGGCCGCCTCCGGAGCGGGTTTGGCATTTTCAGGGATTTCCCTAGCGAGAGAGGGGGTGAGGGGTCAGTTAAAGGGCGCCCCGGCGCCGGCCCCAGCCCACCTGCCAAGCCCCCGTGTCGCCTCTTTCCGAGGCGCAGCTCCCGGGCTCCAGCCCGAGCGGCCCCCCGCAAGCGCGCGTCCCTGCCGGCGGGGCCGGGGAGGTGAGCGCCGCCCCCACGGCCCCGGGCAAACCGGAGCTCGGGCTGACGCGGCCCCCAGCCCGGCCGGGCACCCCGCGCTGCCTCGCGCAGCCGCCCCTGTGGCCCTGGCCTGGCCTTGCGGGCCCGCCGGGCCGGGGACTTAGGAGAATGCAAGCGTCCTGGCCGTGACCCAGAGTCTCCTCCGCCTGGGAGCAGGCACAGCCTAACCCCAGTCCCGTCCGACCGCAGCGCCGTAGGATCCGAGTTCTGCGGCATAATCGAGCGTAGGGTAGCGGGTGAAATTTCACTTGTAATTCTATGCAACTTATGTTGCAAAGTTAATTAGGCTGGGGACAATTTGGAGCAGTCAGCCGTCATGGCAGTGAGGAGAAAATAAGGAAATGCAGGCACTGGGGAGGAGACTTGTTGAAGATGGAGGTGGAAACTGCATTAGGGAGAAATCAGAAGGATCCAGAAAGATAGTTTAATTCCTGACTACAGTGAGATCCAGGCTGGTAAAATAGACCAGTAGGAACATTATGCTAATTCACAGGAGGTGTTGATTGTAGTAGCTGTTTAAATAATACACTAGAAGTGACTAGAAGATTCCAGTCTTTACAACAGAGCAAACATTTATTAAGTGCCTACTGAATGCAGGGCCATAGCACTACTTTTTATCAGATCCTTTAGGCAGGGAGTTGTGATATCAAAGCTGGCCCTTGCAGAATGGGTAGAAATGAGGGAAAACTGGGCCAGGAGACAGGAAAACAACTCCTGAGTTCAAATGTGTCCTCAGGTATTCACTAGCAATGTGATTTTAGACAAGTCATTTAACCCTATTTGCCTCACTTATCTGTAAAAATGAACTGAAGAGTGGGCAGCTAGGTGGCACAGTGGATAGAGCACCAGCCCTGAAGTCAGGAGGACCTGAGTTCAAATGTGCCTTAGACACTTAATAATTGGACAAGCCACTTAACCCCATTTGCCTTGCAAAAAAAAAATGAGCTGAAGAAAGAAATGGCAAACCATTCCAGTTGGACACAAATTTGGACTGAACAGGAGGAACCAATTGATCCTAGGCTCAGCTCTTTCTCTTTTTAAAAATTTAATTTTTTTTTTTACATTTTAAGTTCCACATAAGTTCCCCACCTCACACTAGAGAAGGCCAACATTTAACATAAATTCATTCATATGTACATATATATGTATATATAAAGCCATACTTTGTGTATGGTTTACTTCTATTTATCATTGCTTTCTCTGGAGGTAGATAGTGTCTTCTTTTCTTCAGAGGTCCTTTTTAGTTGATCTCATACACAAGAATAATTTGGTTGTTGAAAGTATTCTTTGAACAGTATTGCGGTCACTGTGTACCACATTATCTTAATTTTATTCATTTTGCTTTTCAGTATTTCATACAAGTCTTTCCATGTTTTTCTAAAGTCAGCCAATTTATCATTTCTTCCAGCACTAGTATTCCAGCACTTTCCATAATCTCACAATTGCAAATCCCAGGGCAGGTGTAGTGACAAGTAGATAGACTAGGAAGTCTGTCACCTATTTAGATCTAAAGTTTGTCCATGTTCCCTCCCTCACTTTATACAGGAGAAAACCTGTATCTTTTTTTTTTTTTACCCTGATAGTAACTTGCAGAGTCAGCATTTGAATCCAGGTCCTCCAGATTCCCAATCCATCATTCAATAGGATTATATATTTGGCTCCAGAAGGGACTCAAGGAGTTGTGTAGTTCAGCCCCTTCCCTTCAGTCCCTGAAGCTCGGGTTAGCCACTGGGAAGGGAGGAAGTGTTTCCACCAAGGACAAATAGTGTGCCCCTAGAAAGGTCCCTGGTGCAATGCTGTAGGAGGCAGGGGCCTTTAGAAATCACGGGGGACCAAGAGGGCCAACTTTTCCCTCAAATTCTCTTTCTCCCAGATTCTTAAAATGCAATTTTCATCTCTGAGACAATATTGTACCCAGCTCTCTTGTCCACTAAGCAAGGCACTTAAGGAGGCCAAATGCTTATCTCTTGGGGTTCACCCTTTGTCTCCTCCCACACCAGGCACTTGGGCAGCCCCTCTTCTCACCTCCTTAAGACCACTGCCCTCCTGTTTCCATCACTCTCCTTTGGTTCTTTCCTCCAGTCAGTCACATACTATGTTCACCATCCTGCTAACAGGGAGCTACTTGCCAAGTGCTCCTGAGCATAGGTGTGTTGTAGAGCTCTAGGGCTGTGCCTGTATTGGTTGATTGGGGAGGGGGAGGAACGGGATGGCTAAGAAAGTGTCATACAGACTTGGTCTTCTCCTCAAAAAAGAGCAGACAGTTCCTGTCTAATCCTAATGGTCCACAAAACCATTTTGGATTTTTTTTTTCAGGTTAGTTGGCCTGATTTGGGTGGAAGAAACAGGAATAAGGGAAGGAAAGGATGCTTTGGCAATTTTTTTTTTTTTTGCAGTGCCAAAAATCTGAATCCTAAGTAATTTTTATAAAGGGACCACCTCACCTTTTTTTTTAGGATTTTGAAAAATGACCCCATCATGTATTTTGTGAGTTATCTTAAGGTATTCAAGGAGCTATAGAGTCATGTGTTCACCAATATTTCTGAATACCTGAGCTCTTTGGAGATCGTGGCTTTTTAGATGTTGTTCAGAAGTCATGGAAAATCTTAATCCTCAAAGAATTCAATCTGAGGATTGCCCAAAAGGTACTGTGGAGATACAGGTGGACCTGAGCAGATAGAACCATAAACAAGAAGTGATAGAGGGAAACTTGTAAAAGAGGTCATGGATGAAATGTAGGATATTGTGTTAATCTGGTGGGTGCAAGAGAACCAGCAGCCAGCCTTCAGTCTGAAGAATAGTAGTTGAGGTAGGTCTTCCATCTCCTTTTTTTTTTTTTGTAAGGCAAATGGGGTTAAGTGGCTTACCCAAGGCCACACAGCTAGGTCTAATTATTAAGTGTCTGAGACTGGATTTGAACCCAGGTACTCCTGATTCCAGGGCCAGTGCTTTATCCACTGCGCCACCTAGCTCCCCCTTCCATCTCCTTTAAGACATTCATCTGGTCCCCTGGGCGGAATGTGGCAACTTGTCTGACCTTGGGGCATCCATCGAGTCTAAAGGGCCCTGACCCAACATGATCAGGCCTTTTTATGCCCTTCAGTGATCAAGAAGCCATGTCCATATTCCTATATATTAAGAGACAGAGAGGTTTTTGTATGAGGGAGAAATGGAGAAAGATAAAATATTTGAATTAGAAGGAACCTCAGAGAGTGCATGGTCCAGCCTTTTGCTTAATATAATAGCTTCCTGGCAAGTAGTCATTGTTTTGGGGATTGGAAATGCCCTGTACCATTCTTCAGAGCTTTTAAAAGCTTTTTGTTATATTGAGCTGGAAGTTGCTGCCCTATAACCTCCACCCATCGAGCCAATATCTGTAGTCCCAAAGATGATACCTATTTCTTCCTGCACTTGCCAGCCTTTCAAATAATTAATGACAGTTATCAAGTTGCCCAAAATCTTGTCTTTTCAAAACTAAGCATCCCCAGTTCTTTTAGCTATTTATCACGTGATACGGTTTTCAACCTCCTTTGCCGTTTAGATCGCTCTTTCTGTGTGCATTCAATCCATCAATATCTCTTTTAAAACAGGATACACCAAAGCACACACAATATTCTAAGTTTGTTCTGAGCAGCAGAGTAGAGGAAGACACATTAGATCCTTTCTTGTGACTTTTTAGCAACTACAGTAGGCTTCTGACTAGTTAATAATGATTGAATCTATATAGTGTTCTATAATTTATAAAGCATTTTACAAATATGATCTTATGGAATCACCATAGACCTCAACCAAATTGCAGTCGGCCAAGACTCCTCGAGGCTTTTCCACATAATTGCCTTTAAATCTCTTCTAGACTGTATTTTAACTCAAAAAAACCAATTGTATAAATGTATAATACTTTGCATTTATCATTTAAATTTTGTGTTATATTTGACCCATTGTTTTTTTGCCTGTTGAGGTACTTTAAGAGACTGATAGTGGATCCCCAGATTAATTATCCTTCCTAGCTTTGTGCCATGAGCAAATTGAATAATAAGCATAATAACTCACTATATTTTGCAGTTTACAAAGGACTTTTCTCACAACAACCCTGTGAGGCAGGTAAATTTACTATCATCCATACTATATAAATGAAAAAACTGAAGTCAAAAGGTTTAATTACTTTCCATAAGGAGCTAGGTGATATAATGGATAGAGTACTGGGCCTGGAGTCAGAAAGACCTGAGTTTAAATTCCACTACAGGTACCAGCTCAGCAAGCTGACCACCTCAGTTTCCTCAGCTGTAAAATGAGGGCAATAATAGCATTGACCTTTGAGGTTGTAAAAATAAAATGAGATAATATTTGTAAAGAGCTACTTAATAAACCCTTTCTTGGTTCCTTCCTTTCTCTCCCTCACTCCCTCTCACTTTTCTTTTTTTCTTTGTTTCTTTCTCTCTTCCTTCCTTTCTTTCTCTCCTCTCTTTCTCTCTTATCATTCAATTCTGAGTTCACTTGAGATGGTCAGTATGTTAACTTTGATTCTAGAATGTGGTGCCCAGAAGTAAACAAAATACCTTAGATGTGATGTGATCACAGAGTCTAACTCTGAAGTCTTACCACCTTTGTCCTGGCCACTGTGTCTGTGAATGAAGAGCACGTTACCTTTTGTGACTGCCCCATCTCACTGTTCAAAAGCACCTACTAGGTACAGAAGGGCCTGGGGGGAGAGATGCAAACTTTATATCGAAGCTTTCTAATGGTGTTTATAGTCCAATAAGGGGATAAAATATTGATGCCACCACACATGGGAATTCCAGTGAGGGTCAGAGCAGCCCTGCCCAACTCATGCTAAGTGATCGGTGAGTGATCCACGATCCTGCCCATTAGATACACATTATATTATAGTTAAAAGAAAATAAACACCCCAGCTGCACTTTACAAGCAATACCAATCATGAAATATTAAGAGTTTATCCCTGGGTTGGTATCACTTTTTAAAATTTTTTTTTTATCTTATTTAAGGCAATGAGATAAACTGACTTGCTCAAGGTCACACAGGTAAGGCAGTTAGTGTCTGAAATCAAATTTGAACTCAGGTCCTCCCAGTTCCAGGGCCAGTGCTCTATCTGCTGTGCCACCACCTAGCTGCCCCACAGTTGGGATCATTTCTTTAGTGGTTCCGTTTTAGAGATTTGCCATTCACTGTTAATGTTTCTGTTTCTGTTTCCATCTACTCTACAGAAAAGAAACTAAGTGTGACCAACTTGTGTCAGAATCCTCAGATAGAACTCATCAGCGGCCTTTCGTTATAGGACCAGCTCACTTTCCCTTTCTAATCATATATGACATTGATAATGTCCTTTATTTCACTTCTAATTAGGAAGCTCTCATTGATAGTAGACTATAGCTTACTTAGACTCACTAGACATCTTCCCCTTGTATGCTGGATTATTTGTAAATTTTATTTTTTCTAGGATCATGGTGTTCAGGGATTCAAAGTCATATCTCACCACTGAAACAGAGTTTTGCATCATTAAGCAGCTTGGGGATTATTGCAAGTGTTAAAGAGAATCCAAGTCCAAACTCTTCCTCTTGCTTAATTTCTGACCTAGTGTGTTGTATATCATACATATTGATACAATGACATGGTTGACTGTTCACTTACAATCTAGTTAGTAGATTTTCCTCTGTTTTTTTTTTCCTTACTGGTTTGATCAGGGCTTGGTTGCTATTAGTTAGAGGCCATCCAAATTAGGAGCATTTGGAGGACCTTTCCCTCAATAGGAACTACTTCTTTTAAATAATTTTTTATTTAGATTTTATGCAGGACATGATAAACGTCCAAGGAATGATAGGAACCTTAGGTAAATAAGTTTCCTTTTTAAAAAATATTTCCTTTGATAATATTTGGCAGATTCTTGAAAAAAAATTTCATTTATATCTAACTTCAAATCTTGTATGATTTTGAAATTAGGTGGGAGATACTTTGTATAAAGGAAATGTCTCAAGGCTGCATTTGATTTACCAATCCTTTCTTAAAATCATCTTTTACAATGTAATCATATTTTTTACTCCATAGTCATTTGTAGGAAGGTAACTCTCTTCAGCAGCTGCCTAAATGACTCTCCCTGGCTCTCTAGCCTGGATCCTTCTTACCTTATACTTCCCTCCCTTCCACATGCCCCACATACCCCACATCCAGTTACTCTGGCCTAACCTGCTGTTCCTCATACACAACACTCCTTGACTTCAGGCCTTTTCTCTGGCTATCCCAGGGGGCATGCTCTCCCTTCCCCCTACACCTCCAAGCTTCCCTGACTTGCTTCCAGACTGGAGTCAAAGCCCACTTTCTGCGGGATGCTTTTCCTAGATGTTGTCACCTAGAGCCGATTGGCCCCAGTCAACTGCTTGGGATGCTACATTGTCCTCTTTTTATCGTGAATGAATCAAACTTTCTTTTGTGCTGGACCATCTTCTTGCCCTCTAAGATACACACCCCTAGGATGCTGTTCAAGGACCTCATCTCTTCTACCTCTGCACACTGTTGGTCATTTATGGATAGGATTATTATCTCTGCTTCTTTGTATCCAGCCATAATCTCTTACCCTTAGGATCATTGTAGATTTAGAGCTGGAAGGGACTTCAAATGCCATCTGATTCAGCCTTGTTGTTTATAGATGATGAAGCTGAGGCCTAAGAAGATTCTTTTGCTTGCTCATTGCCCCAGAGGTAGGAAGCTGAGCCTGGACTCCTCCTGGACAGCCTGCAGGCATTTCAGATGTCACGTGTCCAAAACAATCCACTCCTCTCCCAGTCACCTACTGTTTAATCTGTTATTTCATGTCCTCCACAGCCTGGTTCTTCTCTGTCTTTCCAGTCTTACTTCATGTGAATGAATCTTCTTTTTGTTCTGTGTTGCTATGGAGCCAGCTTGTTAGCTATTGCCCAGCTTGGCCAAGTGGACCCACATAGCTGAGCTACTCTTCCTTCTCCCCTATACCCCACTTCCTTTCACTGTCTACAGAAGGCTTTTTCTGATTCCCAATATTTCTTTGTATTTATTGAACCATATACATATTGTATTCCCCCAATAGAGTATAAGCCCTTCATGAACTAGGGGTTCTCTTCTCCTGAGCCTTACACCCCTTCTCAGCTTCCTTTGCCAAATCATTCTCTTTGTCCCTCCCCTAACCACATATCTGTCTGGTTCCAACCCCACTCTGTTGGGGAGCCCCTCTGGAGCCCACCCTATATGTGGTTCATTTCCATATCCAGGGGCCATCAGTATCCAGAAACCTTTCTCCCCAGATTCTCCTTTCCACATTTCTTTGTCTTCCAGGATGTCTCAAAGTCACCACCTCAGTTCTCCTTGGCTCCTCATTTCATGGATTCCAGTCACTTAGCACTTAGCCCTGTTCCTTCTCCCTCTGCTGCTTCCTTGGCATCTGTTCCTTTCCCAGCCACCGTGCCAACCCCAGCCCTCTTGCCAGGATGACTGCGGCGCCTTCCTTGTTACCCATCTCGGGTCTCTACACCCTAATCTACGCAGCTGCCAGAGAAGGTGACCTCAAGCCCCGCCCCCCCCACCAGGCTCCTGCTGCCGGGGGGACGAGAGATGTCTTCCCACCTGGCTGCAGCAAGCTGAGGAGCCACCACCCTGACCTCCCTGTGCTGTCCTCTTTCCCTGTGCCCTTTGCCTTCTAGGGTCCCTTGCTTCCCTTGCTCAGCTCAAAGGCCATCTTCTCCCCAGCCCCACCATTCCCGTTTTCTTTACGCTCATGGCCTGCCTCTAGTTTCCATAGGTGGAAGGTAAGCACCTGGAGAATAGCTTCCTTTGTTGTCTCTCTCCCCATCTGTAGCAGATACTTGATGAATCGGTTCACCATTAACCATTTAGTAAGCACCTTCTGTATGCAGGCACTCTAGTAGCTTCCACTTGGATTCTACTGCCCGGCCCTCCTGGCTCCAGCCACATAACTAAACTCTGGATTTCCTAGTCATACATTTTCCTTTTGACTTTCTTTTCTTCACTTCTCTACAGTTCCTCACTTGTGATGTAGCACAAATGGTTGATGTCCGCCGAGGATTACTCGATTGCCTTTCCGTGATCTTCATCCTAGATTCTTTCCATTAAATGCTGTATGTAGCATAGCCTCACCGGAAGAAAAAGGAGCCTTTGTTTTTAACAGAAGCTCAGGGAGTCATTCCAGGAGCAGCATCACTCCTAATGGCAGCAGCATCTGCTTTTTTCATCCTGTTCTGGCCCAAGCTCAGCCCTGTCCTAGTCATGTGAACAGATGGATAAGCTAAACTCAAAGGTGCACCCTTGGATGTTATAGTCTGGGCATCTGTTAGAGCGCTGGGCGGTTCGGCTCTCACTCTCCCTAGAGTGATGATGCTCACACGGCCAGCTCTATGGCACTTTTCAGGAGGCGCATTAGTAGGGCCACCCTCTGAACCAGAGACACCCATCTACCTGGATGCCACAGCATACGTCCTCAATGGCACAGATTCCCTTCAAGCGTGTGCCTTCTTTTATGCCTCATTGGATACCAATAATCAGTGGGTCAGGGAACAAAGTTATTCCTGTTGTTAAACCTTTCTGGGAATCTTGTATGATTTTGACACATGTATAAAAAGCAGCTTGTTGATGAGAGCTTTAAAGATGGTATTTTGTTCAACAATCAAATGCTTTTTATAGTTAACAATAGCACAGTGGGATATTATACTCTACACATTTCCATCAATTGTATGACTATAAAGATGTGGTCTGCTCTAGAGTATAATTTGTTTAAAAAAAAATTACATGTTCCTTTCTCTTACCTTCATCAAGGATTCCCTTTGTGAATGTTTAGATAATTCTCATAAAAATTTTTGTAGAGATAGAAAATAGGCATATGGGCTTGTAGCTACTGATATTTTCTTACCCTCTTTTAAAAAATTTTATTATTTTTTTCAATTACACGCAAAGTTAGTTTTCAGCATTCATCCATTTGCAAGTTTATGAGTTCCTTCTATCACCCTCCGTCTCCCCATGGCAGTGAGCAATCTGGTTTAAGTTGCACATTTACATTTGTGTTTAACATATTTCCAAATTAGTCATGCTATGAGAGGAATTAGAACTAAGGGGGAAAAAACGAGAAAGAAAGAAAAAACAAAAGAAATTTTAAAAAATGAACATAGTATGCTTTGCTCTACATTCAAGCCCATAGTTTTGTTTTGCTTTGTTTTTTGTTTTCTGGAAGTGGGTGGTATTTTCTGTAATAGGCTCTTAGGATTGTCTCTAATCATTGAACTGCTGAGAGGAACACAATTGGTCATCTCACAATGTTGCTGTTAATATGTTCAATGTTTTCCTGGTTCTGTTCACTTCACTCAGCATCAGTTCCTGCAGATCTTTCCAGGCTTTTCTAAAGTCCCCAACTGCTCATGATTTCTTACAGAACAGTAGTTCTCCATCACATTCATATATTATAACTTGTTAAGCCGTTCCCCAGTTGATGGGCATCCCCTCAGTTTCTATTTATGTGCCACCATTTAAAGACCTGCTATAAATATTTTTGTCACATGGGTCATTCCTCTTTTTTGTGATCTCTTTGGGATACAGACCCAGTATTGATATTGCTGAATCAAAGAGTGGGGATAGTTTTATTGTCCTTTGGACATAGTTCCAAGCTTTTCTCCAGAAGGGTTGAATGAGTTCACAACTCCACCAGCAGTGCTTTAGCATTCCACTTTTCCTACATTCTCTCCAGCATTGATTATTTTCCTATTTTGTCATTTTACCAATACGATAGGTATGAAGTGATATCTCAGAGTTATTTTAATTTGTATTTCTCTAATCAATAATGATTCAGAACATTTTTCCTTATGACTATAGATGGGGGCAGCTCTGTGAACCAGTGGATATAGCACTGTCCCTGGAGTCAGGAGGACCTGAGTTCAAATTCGCACTCAGACACTCAGTAATTTCCTAGCTGTGCAACCTTGGTCAATTCAGTTAACTCCATTGCCTTGCAACCCCCACCCCCCAAAACAGGAAAACAAAATTGTCATATGACTAGAGGAAGCTTTAATTTCTTCATATTCTTTGTCTATTTATCAATTGGAAAATGACCTTAACTTCTTTTAAAAAATGTAATAAAGTCTATGACTTCCAAGTTTTTGATCTCTCAGTTTTAAGATACGTTATTCCTCAATTCCTCAGTGCTTTCAAAACTATCACCTTCGGCTTGAATCTTCCCTTTATATGTCTGGTATAGTCTAGACAGCTGATCTTTCATTTTCTTCCCCCCAGGGGCATTTTTTTCTTCTTTTTATAGCACATTTTAGAACTATTGTGGTACAGTCCAAATGTAGTGGATCTACTCACCTTGATAATGAAAAGAATTTGTTATGAAGACTTTTTTTTATAAATTATATGTAAGAAAGAATATAGACTTTCAGTTGATAGTTACTATGTGTTCTTGATTGGGTTGGGTGCAGGGGGGAAAGTAATGAGACTGACAATGATCTTTTGAAATCTCTTGAAAACCAATCCCTAAAGTATCTTTAATTAGTGTGTCACCTACAACAGACATTTGTTCTGTATAGATTTTGATTAGGTCAGATGCTCTTCCTTTATTTCAACTTCACCATTGGACAATAAGGTTAAATATCACTGGCAGAATTTATTTGGGGGCTGCTTTGTCTTCTTTGTCTAGAATGCTTTCCCTCCTCTTCCCTCCAAGCTACTTGAGGTTAGGGCCTGTCTTTTGCCTCTTTTTGTCTGCCCATCTCTTAAACTAGTGGCTGGAACCTAGTAGGATCTTAATATGTGTTTTCTTGATTGATTGATGCTTTGTTCTAGTGACTTTTACATCTATTTAAGTCCTCTAAGAAATATTCATCATGTCAAAGACAATTCTAAAAGACTTGTGATGGAAAATGCCATCCATATCCAATGAAAGAACTATGGAGTCTGAATGCAGATCAAAACATACTATTTTCACTTTTTAATTTTTTTTGTTTTTTTCCTTTTTTTGTTCTGATTCTTCTTTCACAGAATGACTAAAATGAAAATGTTTAATGTATTTGTGATAATCTATATTAGATTACTTAATATCTTAGGGCAGGGGAAGGGTGGGAGGGAGAAATCCTTACAAAATGAATGTTGAAAAGTATCATTTTATATAATTGAAAAAATAATTTTTTAAAAAAAATTTAGATCATCAGAAGTCTGTGACACATTTTTTTCCATTTCCCATTTTTCCAAGTCAACAACTTGTCTAAGTATATTGAATTAAAGTTGTCATAATTGAACATGATGTTTTCTCATCTTTATCCTTCTAAGGAGGTGTTGACTCAGACCTTTAACTAGATGTTGAGGTGACTGCATATGGCTGGTTCTGAAATGACTTTGATATTGATAAACAGTCATATAATTTGTGTTAAAATATTGACCTTTTTATTTTTTGATGTTGATTAGTACTTGTTATATCTAGTTCCTTGAAATACTTTTTGAATGAAATATTAATCATATGCTGATGAGAAAGAACTGATTAATCTATGATTGTGTCCTCTTAAAGCTGCACCAATCATATTTTGTGTGTGTGTGTGTGTGTGTGTGTGTTTAGACATCTTTCTCTATTCTGTCAAAACGAAGTCATGGAGTCTTTAGGAATTGATTTCAAGAATTTTGTGGAAATTTCTCTAGAATTTTATTATTTTTTAAAATCTTCAGCTATAGATTTTAGTGCTCAACTTGTATTTATCATAACAGTAAACTTTTTGTTTGAATTCATTGTGAATGTTCAAAGGGGAGGTGACAAAGTTTCCCCTAAAAAATTGTTTCTCCTTGCCTTTTTTTATGCACAGTGAAATCTACTGTAGCATTTTCCTTACTCGTCTCTCTGAGGAGAATCCATCCTTTCATTTATTAACAATTTTTTAATGTCTTTTGATTTGATTTTGACAAGAATGTCAATATAAATTGGTTCATTTCCTCAGAATATGTCACCTAATCTACCTTTGAATATAGGACCAAATGTTACATTTATCTTTGTAGATGGCATTAAAACTTTGTCATTTGTCTTTAAAAACTCTACATCCATCCCCAGAGAAGCCAAGGAAGCTGCACAGAACTGGCTGCTTCATGGATCACCATAGCCAGAATTTGATGACCTCATGGTGATCCTGCTAATGGGGAGACTAGTCCTCATAGAGCAGATGCAGACTTCCCCATCCCTACTCAAAAGCTTTTCAGTTTGCTGGTAGGATTTGTACTCCACTGGCAAAATCTTCAAAGACCCAGATTCACTCCCGTGCTACAATGCAGGAATCCTGGGTATAGCATTTTTATAGTGATTAAGCTTTCTTTCCAGAACAACAGAGCCTGTGATTTTATTGTGAAAGATAAACATTTATCTTCCTTTCATAAGCCTTTATGTTTAAAGTTTACTTTCCCCACTTAATCTGTAGTTTTAATAATGCATGATTGTTTGATTGTAGTTTTAAGAGGTCAAAATGAGCATGGAATAAAAAGCATGAATTGATGTAAAGTAAGCAAAACCAATAAAAAGGAATATACATAATGACTACAACAATTGAGATAGAAAGAATTTACAACAAAATAATCAAAACTTTATGCTGATAAGTTATAACAACCAAACCAGGCACCAGGAAGAAAATTGAGGACACATCCTCCATTTTTTTTCAGAGGTGGGGAATGATGACTGGAATGCTGAATATAAAATCACACTTCGTAAGTTTGTTACCTAGTTTTGTAGAACTTTTTTTTCCACCTGGTATTATATTATTATTTTCTTAATAGAACTGAATCTTGGGGGTAGGGGAAGGAGTGCAATGTAAAATCTTTGAAAAGATATCAAAAAAATTTATATTTTAGAAAGGTTAATAGAAATGCTTAAAATATTAGATGTTCAGAATATATGAAGTAAATAATACAGATGTTAGGACTTGAGTAACTGTAATTTAGAAAGTCATTCTCTAGAATTATTTTTCTTTCTGTAAATCTCAGGATTTATAGATACTCAAAGCACTTGTTGAATCTAGTCCTTTTGGTATAGTAAGCAAAAATGTAAAATCTTAAATAATACTTTAATAATTTTTTATTCTTAGTTTCTATTTATATCCATAACCTTTATTATAAACATACCTTTATTCATAACCTAATTAAATAATTTAATTCCTTTTAAGTAATATGATTATTTTCAGGTACAAATTTATTATGAACTCTGGTTTTATGCAAAGGGATCCAGGATATAATTTGTATATTTTACTGTGGAGTGGAGACTGGACTATTGATTAATTCATGTTATAATTCTTTACAAATATTTAAAAACAAATTAAAAGCATTTTAGACCAGTGTTATATGATGAAATTGGAATTTCTAGGTTTTTGGGGTTTGTTTGTTTGGCTTTTTTGTTTTCTAGCTCCTTTTGATATTTCTATCAAATTCTTTTTGATAGAAGAAAAAAGACTTCCTTTGTGACTTGAGTGATTATTTTATCATATAACTAAATGAATTATATACATCTATTTTTTCAAGGGCAGGTATATCTCACAATTTTTTTTCTGATTGTTTTCCTTTTTGAATAGTCTTAGAAGAGAAGTTGGGGGATTAAGAGCATGGACATAAACATCCAAGCCATCACTTCATAGGGCTCCTTTCTATTAGGGTTCTGTTTCTTTTGCAATTGAAAAATCTTGTTCCAGACTGAGATTTAAACCTAGATACTGACTTAATGGTGAAAACTTTTTTAAAATCCAAAGTTTAAAAAGTAAAAAAGTGCTTTTTTTTTTTTTTTTTTTTTTTTTGCAAGGCAATGGGGTTAAGTGGCTTGCCCAAGGCCACACAGCTAGGTAATTATTAAGTGTCTGAGGCTGGATTTGAACTCAGGTACTCGTGACTCCAGGGCTGGTGTCCTAACCTGTGCCCCACCTAGCTATCCCCCCAAAAGTTCCTTTTCTTCGGTTGAGTTTTTATTTTTTTGGTACATGAATAAGCTTCCTAAAATTATGCTAAAAAGTTCACCTTTTCAAATCGTGGAGTTTTCTTCTATCCTGTAAGTGATTTATGTGTAGAATAGGATGGTTGGCAACTATTTTTCCTCCACCTTCTTAACCTTTGAAACAATTAGTCTGTCATTGACTTTTTTTTATCCATCTTGTTGCTTTAATTTTATCAAAATGATTATATTAATCCTGCTATAATTTTTATCTAAAAGTAAAACTTTTCCATTTGAATTTCCTGGATTGTTTGTTTTTTATTACTTAGAATAGAAGTTGTATTAACTGAATAAATTAGGATCAGATGTAATATGCTTCATGTTTTATAAAGCTAATAAAATGTTAATTGGCTGTACATATTTTTCTCTCAGTAGTAATTTTTGCATGTTTCATTCTAATCAATAATGTGTTAATGTATATTTTTTAAAGCTTAAAGGAGATAAAATATTTTTACATATATTGTATTTGTAGTCCTAGAATAAAGATTTTTAGGCACGAGTTCTCAAAATGTCTTGATAGGTAACAAGTTAATTTTATGTCTAGTGTGTGTTAGTGTGGATGTTTGCTTATGCATTTAAAGATGAATAATCTGAGACCTAAATAGGGAAAGAAGAATGCATAGGGTCACCTTGTTAGTAGCAGTAGGTTTTTGTATTATGCTTTGTGGAACTCCTGGCTTCTCAAAGGTTATAGCTGTACTCCACAGGTTTTAAGTATGGACTTAATGGCAGACTGACTGTGTCTACTATTCAAACATCAAACTAGCTTAGTTAAATTGTAATAATAACCCCTGACACTTAACAGTTTTTTTAAGGTTTGCAGAGTACATGCACGACTCTCATTTGAGCCTCTTAACAGCCCTATTAGAAAGATGCTACTTTATTTTTATATTCAATTTACAGATGAAGAAATTTGGGCTCATGGAGATGTAGTTAATTGATTGTGATTCCATAGCTAGGCAAGAGGTATACCAGGGTCTTCTAGATTTCATGTTCACCCATGATAACCCATCTCCAGAAAGGTCACAGGGTGATTGATTCATTTTTCCAACTGTAGAAACTTTTTTTTTTGCAAGGCAATGGGGTTAAGTGGCTTGCCCAAGGCCATACAGCTAGGTAATTATTAAGTGTCTGAGTCTGGATTTGAACTCAGGTCCTCCTGACTCTAGGGCCGGTGCTCTTATCCACTGCACCACCTAGCCACCCCACTAGAAACTTAAAGACCATTGCTAAGTCTTTGGTTTCCAATAGTGGTGGAAGTGATTAGGTAAATTAGTCACCACAATGAAATTAAAGAACATAGAAATCTGCATTTATAAATAATCAATACTTCTCCTTACCTACCACATATAGTTATAATTTTAAAGTAATTCTTATACCTAGAAATTTGCTTGCTTGACGTTGTTTTTAGCAGATCACAGCATTTTTATTTGCATGAATTGAAATAGCAATTAACTCAATGGAAGAAGTTTAATTTCATTGCTTACCTATAAACCCTGTCATCACCCAGTTTGACTCCTGCTCCAATCCAGCCTTCACCCAGCTACAAGGTGATATTTTCTCCCTTACTCAGCAAACTCTCCCAGTAGCCTCGCCCCAATCTTATCTTTTTGAAGTCATTCTATATCACTTTGTATCCTACTCCCTTTATTACAGTCTTTGGTCTGTGAGAATAGACATCATGGTGGTCCTTCCCTAGAACACTCTTGTGCCTTTGCTCCTCCGGGGTCTGCTGGGTGGAGAATGTACTCTTTCTTTCCTTCTGCCTCTGGGGGGTCCCCTACTTTCCTCATGACTCATCTCAGGCATAGTCTTTTAACTCATACTTTTCCTAATAACCCTCAGTTTACACGCGACCCCACCTGAAATCCCTTTGAGTTTCTGTATTTTGCCTATGCTTCTGTATGTGCATATTGTCTCCTCCCTAGGATGTAAGCTTACTGAGGAGAGGAATGTCTTCACATTTGTTTTTGTATCTCTGGCATCTATCTGGAACACATTAGGCAGTTAAATAATGAAGACTTGGATGGAAGAGTAGCACAAACAAGAAAAGTGTTGGGGTATTACGCTCACTAAGCCGGGATGGGGAAAAATGACCATGGTTTGTTGGTTTTTTTATGGTCCCAGGTAAATGCCTAGAAAGAATGACATCCCAGTCCTCTGGCCAGCTTTCGTCCTGTGACCATGGGTATGCGTACTGATGTCGAGCCCCACCCCTCAGGAGAATAGGCCACAGAGAACCACAAATGGGGAGAAACAACTAGTCATAAGGTTATCAGCATACAGCATACAATCCTAAATTGATGATATCATTCACAAGATATTTAAAATAGATTTAGTTAATTTCTCAATGTAGATAATTTTTAAAAAATTCATGCACTTTCATAGACCCACTAAAATGTAATAAGAGAATGAAGAATAGGCTCAGTGAAGCAGTATCAGCTTGGTGAGTAGTAATCAATCTTGTAGGGCAGCTAGGTGGCACAGTGGGTAGAGTGCTGGGATGGGAATCAGAAAGACTCATCTTCCAGCATCAGACACTTATTAGCTGTGTGACTTGGCCAAGTCACTTCACCCTGTTTGCTTCAATTTCTTCGTTTGTAAAGTAAGCTGGAAAAAGAAATGGCAAATCACTCCAATATCATTGCCAAGAAAACCCCCAAAAGAGGCCACAAAGAGTGGGACACAATGAAGAATGACTGAAAATCAGTCAGTCAGGTAGTATCGAATGTCACAGCTCACAGATTACTGGACCTGGAGTGGGGATACCTAAGTTCAAATTCACCTTCGGATTCTCATGCACAGTGTGGCTATGGGTGAGTCACTCAGCCTCCGTCAGCCTCAATAGCTTCCATCCCTGTAAAATGGTGACAGTGATATCACCTACCTCATAGGGTTTTTGTGATGATTAAGTGAGATAATATTCACAAAAAAGTACTTTTCACAATGTCAGTCACAGAGTGATTGATTGATGTTTGTCCTTCATCCTTGAAGAAGACCATGACATCATGTGAATTGGATTTGCCTTCTCTATGGAAACCATCTGGGTTTAAATCAAGATGGCTGGAGATGGCTCAGATGCAAGGCAGTCAGGGTTAAACAACTTACCCAAGGTCATACAACTAGTAAATGTGAAAATTTGAACTCAGGTCCTTCTGACTCCAGGGTTTGTGCCCTGTCTACTACATCATCTAACTGCCCCCTTCACTTCTCTAACACAATGCCATGCATATAGTAGATGTTTAATAAATGTTTATTCCCTGCCCTCTTGCTCGCTTCTCTATTCAGTAGGCATTTATTAAGTGCCTACCATCTACCATTTTAGAATTGGGAAAGACCCTCAAGTTCATATAGTTATAGATAGTCTTGAACAAAAGCTTTGAAGTAGATTGGTATGTTCTTCAAATAAAAGTATGCCCTAATTTAGGAAAATAAATATATTTATTAAATATAAGTTGGGGGGCGGCTAGGTGGCGTAGTGGCTAAAGCACTGGCCTTGGAGTCAGGAGTACCTGGGTTCAAATCCGGTCTCAGACACTTAATAATTACCTAGCTGTGTGGCCTTGGCCAAGCCACTTAACCCCATTTGCCTTGCAAAAACCTAAAAAATTAATAAACGAATGAATGACTGAACAAACAAGCAAACAGACAAATAAATAAATATAAGTTAGGGAGTGTGGCATGATGCTGAGGTAGAAAAACTCAGAACATATTAACCCTGAGACATATCACTGCTAGTTTGGGCATGTGCGTTGACAGCTTGGATGGATATAACTTATCAAAGAAGAGGAAAATTTAAGATATGACAGTACAAAAATGCAGTTTATCTAATACTCTTCTGGAGCACATTTTTTGGAAGTCATTAGTGTTTTAGTGTTAGATTGAAAATTAAAGGACAATATGAATATATACATGATGTAGGAGAACTTCCACATGAGGTTCACTTCATTACATCATCTCTGTGTGAAATGCTGCTGATTTTCAAAGATTATGTCAATGGAGGGCAACTTTTGGATGGGGATTAGGGATAGATTTTGTTGTCTGAAGACCATCACTTAACTGTAGTGCATCCCCAGAAGGCTAACATGTGATAACACCATTTTGGTTACTATGTTAGGACATTACTAATGTTTAGATTGGTCATTACTTCTTTAATTGGAAAGAACAATTATACTAGTATGAATCATTTTTCATATGAAGAAATTGAGGCCTAGAGAAGTTAAATACTGTGCCTTTAGGGCACTTCAACCTATGACCACTTATTTCAAATCCATTTCAAGTCAACAAAATTATGTATCCACCAGATCATCTTCATCAGTGTTCATAGTGCAATGTGTAATAATGTCAACAGTGATAAGGATGTTATGCTCAGCATATATACTGTGTTTACACAGTAAAATGCTATATTTTTGAAAGAGTTCTTCAAAAAAAAGTTAAAAATTTAAATATTCAGCACATAGAGTTAAACCCTATTAATTATAAATCTCATATCTAGAACTATGAAAGTTAAAAATATATCTTAAATTTTTTAATTTATCTTCTTCATATTTGTTCTATTTAATTATGTAAGTATTTGTCTTCCTCATTAGAATGTAAACTCAGAGCCAAGTTGGTGGAGTAAAGGCAGGGACTTTCCTAAGCTCTCTCAAACTCCCCTCCAAACAACTTTAATATAGAACCTCAAAAGAAATTCCAGAGTGGCAGAACCAACAAAAGAATGGAATGAAACAATTTTTCAGCCCAGGACACCCTAACAGGAAAGGTCTGTCTCACTGGAATGAGAATGGAATAGAGTGCAGTTCTGTGCCAACACCAACTATGACCCAGAAAACCCTTATCAGGCCTTGGGTGAGGGTGGGGTGTGGAGGGTCTGCTGAATCATCTGCAGCAGGCAGTGGTAGCTTCCAGAGCTCTCAGCTCTGGCAATAAGGGGGTCACAACACTGGACAGAGGAGATTATAGGAATCCTTTGCTGGAACTGGGTGCAGGACTCTGTTGTATTGCCCCTATGTGGTTCAGGAGGAGCACTAGCAGGAGCAGGAACCATGGTCACAGGTCCAGGGTGGAAAAGAGTGGTTGTGTCACTCCTAGAACAGAGCATAGGCTAGCAGAGCATTGACTGCTCCTCTCCTTACAATTTAGAGAACTGAAACTAGGTACCACTAGAACAAGTTCTGAACAGAGTGGCATGAAAACTCCATCCAAGAGTAGGACCAACTTTAACATGAAATTGAACAGCAAGAAAAAGGCTGGAAAAAATGGGCAAATGTTAAAAAAAAAGGAACCTGACCATAAAAAGTTACTATGGTGATAGGGAGGATCAAAAGACAACTGCAGAGGAAGATAATGCGATTAAAGCAACTACATGTTAAATCTCAGAGAAAAATGTGAATTAGTTTCAGGCCCTAGAAGAACTCAAAAAGAATTTTAAAAATCAAATAAGAGAGGCAGAGGGGAAAAATGGGGAAAAGAAATTCAATTAATGCAAGTAAGTGTCAACACTTTGGCAAAGGAGGCATGGGAAAAATACTGAAAAAAAAATAACACCCTAAAAAACAGAATAGATTAAATGTTAAAAGAGGCACAAAAATGCACTGAAGAGAAGAATTCCTTGAAAAGCAGATTTTGCCAAATGGAAAAAACAGGGACAAAAATCCACTAAAAAAAACTCATTAAAAACTTAAAAATTAGAACAGGGCGGGGGGGGGGGGGTGACTAGGTGGCACACTGGATAGAGGACTGGCCCTGGAGTCAGGAGTACCTGAGTTCAAATCCGGCCTCAGACACTTAATAATTACCTAGCTGTGTGTCCTTGGGCAAGCCACTTAACCCCATTTGCCTTGCAAAAACTAAAAACAAAACAAAATAAATTAGAACTTGGAAAGTGGAAGATACTGACTCTATGAGACTAAAAGAAACAATAAAACAAAATCAAAAGAATAAAAAAATATGAAATATTTCTTTGGAAAAACAAATGACCTGGAAAATAGATTAAAGAGATTAAATTATTGTTATTATTAAATTAATAATTTAAGAATTATTAGATTACCTGAATGCCATGATCACAAAAAGAACTTGGATATCATATTTCAAAAAATTAAGGAAAATAGCTCTGATATCCTAGAATCAATGATAACTTAGAAATTAAGAAAATCCACCAATTGCCTCCTAAAGGAGATCTCAAAAAGAAAACTTACAGAAATGTTATAATCAAAAATCAAGAGTACCTGAGTCAAGGAGAAAATATTGCAAGCAGCCAGAAGAAACAATTCAAATATAATGGAACCACGGTCAGGATAGCCTAAGATTTAGCAGCTTCTACATTAAAGGTCTAGAGATGCTGAAATATGATATTTCAGAAAGCAAAGGAGCTAGTAAAATGTAGTATAATCCTTCAAGGGGGGAAATGGATATTCAGTGGAATTAAGGACTTTTCTGGCATTCTTGATAAAAAGACAAGAGAATAGACATTTTTGACGTTCAAACACAAGGCTCAAAAGCAGAAGAAAGAGAAACCATAAAAGATTAATTAAGATTAAATTGTTTACATCCAGTATGGGTAGATGATAGTTGTAACTCCTAAGAACTTTTTCTTTATTAGGGTAGTTAGAAGGAATGTTCATAGAAAGAGGATTTAGGTATGAGTAAGAAAAGCACTGAATTACTAAATGGGTGGCAGCTAGGTGGCAAAGTGGATAGTGCCCTAGTCTTGGAATCAGGAGGACATTAGTTTGAATCCAGCCTCAGACACTTGATACTTACTAATAACTGTGTGACTTTGGGCAAGGTCACTTTACCCTGACTGCCTCACATCCAGTCTCCAGTCATCCTGATTCATATCTGGCCACTGGACCCAGATAGTTTTGGAGGAGAAAGTGAGGCTGGTGACTTAGCACAGCACCCCCTCACTCAGTCCCAATTCATATGCTTGTCATGGCATCACCTTCCTGATGTCATGGTCCTCTTCGAGAATGAAGGACAAGCAGCATCATCATCATCACTGCTAAATAAAAGTAGGAGCCTTATTTTATGTGGGAAAAACACATAATAAAATAGATAAACCATTGATTAATTTGGTTTAAAAAGAAAGGAAAAAAACAAATTACTAGTATCAAAAATGAAAAGGTTGAACATACCACCAATGGAGAAAAAAATCAAAGCACTTTTTAGGAGCTGTTTTGCCCAATTATATGCCAACAAATCTGACAGCCTAAGTGAAATAGAAGAATAGTTATAAAAGTATAAATTCAGATTAGCCAAAGAAGAAATAGAATTCTTAAATAATCTATCTTAGAAAAAGAAATTGAACAAGCTCCTTAAGAAAAAGTCCCCAGGACAAGTTGGATTTACAAGTGAATACTACTTAATATTTAAATAACAATTGATTCAATACTATATAAACCATTTGGAAAAATAGGCAAAGGAAGGAGTCCTTCCATATGAAATAAGTGTAGTGCTGATATCTCAACCAGGAAGAGAAAAACAAAACTGTAGACCTATTGTCCTAATGAATATTGATGCAAACAATTTAAATAAAATTGATGCAGACCATTAAAATAAAAAACTAGCAAGGAGATTATAGCAATATATCACAAAAATAGGGTAGGATATATCCCAGGAATACAGAGCTAATTCAGTAATTGACATCAGAAACAAAACCAATAGAAATTATATGATTATCTCAATAGATGCAGAAAAATCCTCTGACAAAATGCAACACCCATTCCTACTAAAAACACTAGAGAGAATGGAATAAACGGAGCCTTCCTTAAAATGATTATTATCTAAAACCAACAGCAAGCATTATCTATAATGTGGATAAGCTAGAAGCCTTCCCAATAGGATCAAGAGAGAAGATAATGGGCATCCTTGGATGCCCATTATCACCACTATTATTCAATATTCTACTAGAAATGGTAGCTGAGCAGTAAGAGGAAAAAAAAGAAATGGAAGGAATTAAAAGAAGAAATGAGGAAACAAAACTATCACTCATTGCAGATGATATGTTATTCTTAGAAAATCCTAGAGAATCAAATTAAAAAAACAATTGAAACAATTAATATCTTTAGCAAAGTTGCAGATACAAAAATAAACCTAAATAAATCATAAACCTTTTTCTATATATATTCCATCAAAGTCTAGCAGCAAGAGATATAAAGAGAAATTTCATGAAGTCTACCTGCTAAGACAAACCCAGGAACTATATGAACATGATTATAAAGCTTTTCACACAAATTAAATCATATCCAAACAATTATAAAAATAATAGTTGCTCATGGGTATGCTAAGCCAGTATGGTAAAAATGATATTTTGCACAAATTAATTTACTTATTTAACGCCACACCAATAAGACAAACAAAAAAAGTTTTATAAAGCTAGAAAAAAAACAAAATTCATCTAGAAGAACAAAAAATTAAGAATATTGAGGGAATTATTGAAAAAATTGTGAATGAAGGTGAATTAACTATACCAGATCTTAAACTATTATTCTAAAGTGGTAATCATCAAAACAATCTGGATCTGGCGGGATGATGGAACAGTGGAATAGATTAGATTACACAGTACATAGTAGCAAATGACCATAGTAATCTAATATTTCTCAGACCCAAAGAGCTAAATTTTGGGGACAAGAACTCACCATTTGTCAAATACATAAAAGTCATCAAAAACATAAAATACTGGAAAATAATTTGGCAGAAACTAGGTGTAGCCCAATGTCTCACACCATATATCACAATAAGGTCAAAATGAGTCTATGATTTTAGCATAAAGGATAAATAGCATAAGCAAATAAAGAGATAATAGTTTATTTGTCAGATCCATGGATGTGGTAAAAATTTGTTTCTAATCGAGAAAGCATTACATCATATAAAATGGATAATTTTTGATTGTGTTAAATTAAAAAGGTTTTTGTACAAAGAAAACCAAAGCATCTAAGAATAGAAAGAATGCAGAAATCTGGGATATTTTTTTTACAGCATAAAGGCCTTTATCAGAAAGGTTGTATTTCTCAAATATATAGATAATTGAGTCAAATTTATAATAATGCAAGTGATTTTTCAACTGATAGTCAAAATATTTGAACAGTCAGTTTTCAGATAAAGAAATCAAAACTATAGTTACATGGAAAAATGCTCTAAATCACTCTTAGTTAGAGAAGTACAAATTGAAATGAGGTACCACCTCACACCTATAAGATTTACTAATATGACAGAAAAGGAAAATAATAAAGTTGGGAGGGGATGTATGAAAATTAACACAGATTTACTGTTGGTGGAATTGTGAACTGAATCAACTATTTTGAAGAGCAATTTGCAGCTATATCCAAAGGATGGTAAAAATATGTACCCTCTCTGACCCAGCTATACTACTACTAGGTCCATGTCCCAAAGTGATATTTTAAAATATGGAAAGGACCTATTTGTACAAAAATATTTTTAGCAGCTCTTTTTATGGTGGCAAAGAATTGGAACCTGGAGGGGATGCCCATCAATCAGGGGAAATGACTGAACAAATTGAGATACGTCATTGTGATGCTTTCAGAAAAATCTGGAAAGACTTCCCTGAACTGATGCAGAATAAATGAACAGGATCACTACTATTGTACACAGTAACAGCAATATGGTGTGATGATTGACTGGGATTGACTTAGCTATTCTCCGCAAAACAGTAGCCCAAGACAATTCCAAAGGACTCATGATGAAAAATGTTATCTACCTCCAGAGAAAGAACTGACCGTAGGCACAAGCAGGTTGAAGCATACTATTTTTCACTGTGTATATGTGTTTTGGTCTGCATTTTCTTTTACAACATTGAAATATATTTATAACCTATATCAAATTGCTTGTCATTTTGAGGAGTGGGAGAGACGCAGAGAAGGAGAGAATTTAGAACTCAAAATTTTTGAAAAATGAATATTAAAATTTGTTTTTACATGTAATCAAGGAAAATAAAATATTATTCAAAGTTTTTCTTTGTTTTTGTTTTGTTTTTTAGGTTTTTGCAAAGCAAATGGGGCTAAGTGGCTTGGCCAAGGCCACACAGCTAGGTATATTCAAAGTTTTTAAAAGAAAAAAAGAATATAGACTCATTTTGAATAAGGATTTTTTTATTCATAGTCTCTCTATTCTCCCCATTTAGCATAAAATGCTAAGTACAGAATCAATTAATCGATTCTCAAGAATTAGTTGTTATTGATGAGGCAGTATATAAAGATCATGCAATTCCTTTCCCTTCTCTTGTGTCTTGGATCTTCTTTCTGTCTGGTTGAATCTGCCTATTGTCTCCCAGTCTTCTTTTTCTAATTGTGCATTTGCATTATTAGATGGGTATAGTGAATATATAGATTTGTAACTATAGGATTGAAAAGCATGACTTACATTTTATAGCTTGTGAAGATGAGAACCTCTCATCTTCATAAATCCAGTTTCATGAAGAAACCTAGTTTTACACAGAGAAAAACTATACTCCATGATATGCCCCTAACCTTAACCAATCATTTTACAAATATCTCTAGTTAATGAATTGAAGGAAAAAGTGAGTTACTTGAGTCAAACAGATCATCATTATTAGAAAAATTCAAAAGTACACATATTATTGGCGTTCATGGTGGGACAACTCAGTTATATTCAGAAACGAAGACCTTATTTCCATTAATGAGCTAAACATCATAAGTTTTCTTATTTATTATCAAATTTCCACATTTTTTGATGCTATCTTTGATCTTAGGAGATTTAAAATGATGTTAAACAAAGGTGTATAGAGTAATCATACCATTCCTGTGTAATGATAGATGTAATGTTTCCAGTTTACTCAATTTTTGAAAAATTTATGTTGTGTTCATAAGTAATTACTTCTATGAAATCAGACTCATGTTTTAGGAAAAAAATTAGCTCACTTTACCTTAAAGTCATTTCTGAATGGAGTATTTTGCCTCATGAATCTTGGTTTTTGCCTCTCACTGGATGTCTTTGAGCTAAAACTGAATGACTTGCCAGGTGAGGTCCCTGATGACTGTGACTTGGGGACTTTGGTACATTACTCTTTGAAACCAGACTTTTGGTCACAGAGAGCCATTGTAAATATTCTGGAAGAAAAGCAGTACTGTATATGTGTGAAGAATCGTTTTCCCTTAGTTATTTTATAAAATAGCAGAGTACCTTCATTCTGGGTATTTTATTTATTCTTGTGTGGCTTTAGACAAGTAATTTCTCCTATTCTTGGCCTGTTTCCTCATCTATAAAATGAGAGGTTTGAATTATCCATGTAGTCTCTCAGCTTTGATACTGTCACTTATGTGCTTCTGTGTGGATTATTTGAAATTATGAAAGCAAAGCTAGTTTTTAAGTTCACTTCAGTTTTTAAAATCTGTGCTATATAGAGTGCTCTAGGAAAAGGGGCTTTATACAATTAAGCAAACAGTAATGATTTTAAAAGATTGGTAATTGCTGAGAAGGAAGATAAAATCCATTACATTAAGATTGAAGTACAGACTTTCTGTCCCAGCCACCTTCTTACCCTAAATATTCACTTTTACTATTTTAAGCAAATTGTATGGAAATGCATCAGGAAATGAAAATTAATTTATTTTTTAATCAAAATGTGGAATCAGATACTTAAGCATTTGTCCTGCTCAAGCAAAGCTCAGATCTTAGTCTCAAAGTTTGTTTTATCCTATTTCAGTGATTTTAAGTCAGCAATAATAGTTCCTCAGTTAAAGGAAGCTCAACAACTCTAAAAGTGCCTCTGCGCTGAGCTGGTTCTGATACATGAAAGATGTGGAAGAATTAATTTTTAACAGCAGTAAACACTGAGCAGTGGGAGTTTGAGATATTCAAATATATACAGTATGGTTTATCCAAATTAACAGCAAATGTCCTAAAACATGTTATATGGAACATTGAAATATCTGCAAATTACCTTTAATGTAAAATCCCTCAGGGAAATAAAACAAGCTACTACTTTAGACTAAGGAAAAAGAGACAACACAATAAAAACAGAGTTTTCATTTTTATTATTTTAAAAGTTATTACCAAATAAGTTGGGGTTTTTTTTTTTTAGTTTTTACAAAGATTTAGGAGATTATATCCCCCTAAAAGCCATCTTCTCATAAGTTTAGGCTCTAGTCACTTGAAAAATTAATAGACTGGGTCAAGTGAAGAATATTTATGGTCTATGTTGAATAAAAGTAGTTGTAAATACACCGGTGCCAAGCTATGAATATATTTATACGTTCTGGTAAACAAACACTACTGCCTTCATTCTCAGCAGCTTGGCCAAGTCAGCCAACTAATGAGGTCCTGATGATGAGTCCACAGTTCAGTGCTTCCAACCTCTGCATTACCATTCTAAAAGCATTTACATATACAGGATCTCCATAATCCAGGATTGTAGAGACTACTGAATAATCTCCTACTTTGCAGACTAATTCTGACCCTCCAAATCTTTTACACTACTCATAATTTAGAGACTACTGTAAAAAAGAAGAGAGATGATCGTTCATGGAAAGATTTGAGTTTCAAAAATTAAGACTCTTGCCCTACGGTTTTACAATGAAAAGCAGACTTGCGTTAAGAAAAACTAAATCTTTATACCCCTAGAATCAGGGGCATAGCTGGTCCTTAATAAACATTCATTTCAGTGAATTTTAAAAGTAAGGTGATAAAAAAAGATTGAAAGAGAAGTATGTGAAGTGTGCATTAGACATGGGAGGCAATTACATGCCTTTTGAGGCTGCTTTCAATCTGGGCTGTGAAACAAATGCTACATAAGTTTAATTTTAAGAAATATTTTGTCTGAGCAGTGACCAACATTCATACTTCTATTATGGATTATAGGAGATTTGGCTCCTATATAAATGATATGATCTGTTTATGAGTGTATATAATTGGAGTTTTCATTGTACTATCAGAGAAAATATTAACTATGATAAGGAACCCAAAGCAATCTCTGTTTGTTATTATCTGAGAGATACTGCAGCAGCAAAGACCAAGAGCTGCAACTTTGTCTTCATGTTAGTTGTATAAACAGAGCAGCAAGTAATGTGGCTCTTGATGCTTCACTTTCAAGAAATAAGATTTCTTTAGTTAAGGCACATAAAAGATAAAATTTTTGAAGACTAAGGAAGACATTCATTTGTGAAGAAAATCTCATCTTAATTAAAGCATCAGAGCAAAAGGAATAGATGCTCTTGTCAATTTAACAAGTATTCTGCACATACTTGCTACACACTTCTTGTATATGTTATATATTATAAAACTATATATTATGATCCCTTCTATCAGAGTTTATTTCTGTGGTGAAAGTGTCTACATGAAAGAGTTAAATGTTTGTATAAATTAGTATATGATTAAATGTCAAATACAGACAAGTATTACAGAACTTTATTGGAGTGAGCAGTATCTAGTCCACAAGGGATGAAAGAGGTTTCTTAGATGAAGGTCTGAAGTTGAACTCTTGAAAGACTTTGAAAGGAAGAGTGGGAAGAACGGAGGTTGAGATTCCAGATTCAGGAAACAGCCAAAGAAAAAACTTGCGATTGGAAATGAGCATGTCGTAATAGAGGGCAATGAACAGACTAACCTAGCCAGCCCAAATGTGGAAGATTTCCATTTGCTGAGGATGTAAGACTGGGGATAAGTTCCAAGCCTAGAAACTTTGCCGAATTTTGTAGGTTGGAAGGAGCAATTAAAGTCAAAGGAGTTGAAAAGAGAAATTTAATTAGGTTGGGTCCATTGAATTTACAGCAAATCTGATTACAATGCATATTAGCTAGTTTTTCATCTTTGAAATTCTGATTATCATTGGTAACAGTCCTCACCAACATTTGTGGAAAAAAAAAAAGCAGTTTAGACTCAGAATTTAAAAAATCATCACTATTACCTACTTAAGGTTATGGAATTAAAGTTATATCTAGTTAATTGCTAATTAAGACATATTTGTTGATAATGTGATTTATGGTAACAATTCAGGTTAGAGCTAGAGTTCCTGGTTGGTCAGTAATCCAAATCTTGAACATAAGTTGTGGAATTATTGGTCAGTGCCTCACTACCCTCTTGGTTTATGACCCTTTTTGGGGGGGCAATGTGATAGTCTGAGCATAATGAAAGAAAATTCCTCTCTTGCTTTTACTTTCCTCATCTACAAAGAAATGATAATATAGTATTTTTGTTACTGATTTCATAGTACAGATTTGTTTTAAGTCACTTAAAATTTTTTTAACATTTTTATTTAAAGTTTTGAGTTCCAAATTCCATTCCTCCTTTCCCTTCCTTAGAGGGTAAGCATTCAGATGCAGATTATACATATGCAATTATGTAAAACATTTCCATATTAGTCATTTTGTTCAAGAAGACTCTAATAAAAGAAAAAAGAGAAAGTGAACATAGCATTTTTCAATCTGTATATCTGCAATATCAATTCTTTCCCTGGAGGCAGTTAGTATGCTTCAACATTAGTTCTTTGGATCATTCTATTACCAAGAATAACTAAAACATTTACAATTCTTCATTGAATAATATTGCTGTTACTGTTTCAGCATTCTTTTGGTTCTGTTCACTTCTCTTTGCATCAGTTCATGTAAGTCTACAAATGTTTCTGAAATCATTTTGCTTGTCATTTCTTTTTTTTTTAAGATTTTTGCAAGGCAATGAGGTTAAGTGGCTTGCCCAAGGCCACACAGCTAGATAATTATTAAGTGTCTGAAGCTGTATTTGAACTCAGGTACTCCTGACTCCAGGGCTAGTGCTCTATTCACTGCACCACCTAGCCACCCCCTCATTTCGTTTTTTTAGAAAGATTTTATTTATTTTGAGTTTTTCAATTCCCCCCCCATCTTGCTCCCCCCCCCCCCCACAGAAGGCAATCTGTTAGTCTTTACATTGTTTCCATGGTATACATTGATCTCAGTTGAATGTGATAAGAGAGAAAGTATATCCTTAAGCAAGAAAAATAAAGAATAAGAGATAGCAAAATTACATAATAAGATAACGGTTGTTTTCTAAATTGAAGGTAATAGTCTTTGATCTTTGTTCAAACTCCACAATCCTTTCTCTGGATACAGATGGTATTCTCCATCACTGACAGCCCAAGATTTTCCCTGATCTTTAATGATGGAATGAGTAAGTCCCTCAAGGTTGATCATCACCCCCATGTTGCTGTTACAGTGTACAATGTTTTTCTGGTTCTGCTCATCTCACTCTTGCTTTTCATTTCTTATTCCATAATAATATTCCATTACAATCATATACCATAGCTTACTTAGCCATTCTCCAAATGATGGGCATCCCTTTGATTTCCAATTCTTCTCCACCAAAACAGCTTCTATCAATATTTTTGTACAGATATGTCTTTTTCCCTTTTTTCTTTGGATGTCTTTGGACTATAGATTTAGCAATGCCATTCCTGGGTCAAAGAGTATGCAAAGTATTATCTTTGCACCTATTTCCAAATTGCTCTCCCAGAATGGTTAGTTCAATTCACAGCTTCATCAAGAGAACATTAATGTTTGTTTTTCCATGTCCCCTCCAACATCCCATATTTTTCTTCGTTTTCATATTAGTCACTCTGACAGGTTTAAGGTGGTATCTTAGAGTTGTTTTATTTTGCATTTCTCTGATCAATAGTGAATTACAACATTTTTCAGATGACTATATAGATAATTTTAATTCTTTATTTGAAAACTTTTTGTTCATACCCTTTAACCATTTCCCAAATGGGGAATAGCTTGTATTTTTATTTTTTTATTTTTTTTTATTTTTTAGATTTTTGCAAGGCAAATGGGGTTAAGTGGCTTACCCAAGGCCACGTAACTAGGTAATTATTAAGTGTCTGAGACTGGATTTGAACCCAGGTACTCCTGACTCCGAGGCCGGTGCTTTATCCACTACGCCACCTAGCTGCCCCAGCTTGTATTTTTATAAATTTAACTTGGTTCCCTATGTATTTGAGAAATGAGGGCTTTTTATCAGACATACTTGTTGCAATTTCCTCCCTAGTGCTTTCCTTATTATAATTTTACTTTCAATGGTTTTGTTTAGGGAAACTTTTTAATTTTATATAATCAAAATGATCTATTTTGCATTTTGTAAGGTTCTCTTTATCTACTTTGCTCCTAAATTCGTCTCTTTTCCATAAAACTGACAGATAAACTATTTCTTGGTATCTTAATTACCTTTTGGTTTCATCCTTTAGATGTAAATCACGTACCCATTTTGATCTTATCATGACACATGGTATGAGATGTTGGTCCAAGCCTAGTTTCTGCCATATTGTTTTCCAGTTTTCTCAGTAGTTTTTGTCAAATAATGATTAGTTTTTGTTCCAAAACTTAGACTTTTGTATTTATCATATACTAGATTTCTAAGGTCATTTACTATAATGTAATTAATCTATTCCACTGATCTTCAACTATATTTTGTAATCGGTATCAGATTGTTTTGATAATTACCATTTTATAATAGAGTTTTAGATGTGGTATGGCCTAGATCACCCTTTCTCATTTTTTCATTGATTGCCTTGATATCCTTGAGATGACTTTTTTAGTTATTTTTCTAGTTCTATAAAATATTTTTTGATAGTTTGATTGATGTCACTGAATATATAACTTAATTTAAGTAGAATTATCATTTTATTATATTTATTTGCCCTTACCCGTGAGCAATTACTATTTTTCCCATTGTTTATGTCTGATTTTATTTGGGTGAAGTGTGTTTTTAATAGTTGTTTTCATAGAGTTCTTGGGTTTATCTTGGACAAGTAGTCTCCTGAATATTTTATATTGTCTACAATTATTTTAAACAGAATTTCTCTATCTTTTGCTGCTGGACTTCATTAGTAATATAGAGAAATGTGGATTTATTTTATAGCCTGAAACTTTGCTAGAATTTTTATTAATTTTGAGTATTTTTTATTTGATTGTCTCTGTGTTTGTAAAAACATCATCATATTTTCTGCAAAGAGTGATAGTTTTGTTTTCTCAATACCTGTTCTAATTCCTTTAATTTCTTTTTCTTCTCTTATTGCTATGATTAACATTTCTTGTAAAATGTTAAAAGAAATGATAATAGGCATTCTTGCTTCACCCCTGATCTTATTAGGAAAACTTATAGTTATTCCCATTATAGATAATGCTTGCAGATGGTTTTAGACAAATATTTCTTATCATTTTAAAGCCAGCTCTATTTATTTCTATGTTCTCTGAAGTTTTTAATATGAATAGATGCTGTATTTTGACAAAAGCTTTATTTTTATTTTATTTGGGGGGGGTGAGACATTGGGATTAAATAGCTTGCCCAAGGTCACACAGTTAAGTTACCAAGGGTCTGAGGCTGAATTTGAACTCAAGTCCTACTGACTCCAGGGCTATAGTCTATTTACTGTGCCATCTAGCTGCTGCCAAAGCTTTTCCTACATTTATTGAGATAATTATATAATTTCTGTTGGTTTTGTTATTGATATGGTCAATTTTGCTGATAATTTTCCTAATAGTAAACCGTGCATTCTTGGTCAAAGTATATGAACCTTGTGATATATTGCTGTAATTTCTTTGCTAGTATTTTATTTAAAATGTTTTCATCAATATTCATTAGGGAAATTGCTCTTTAATTTTCTTTGTTTTAGCTATTACTGATTTGTAGTTCAGCACATATTTGTTTCATTAAAGAAATTTAGTGGGACTCCTTCTTTGCTCATTTTTCCAAATGTAGTATTAAGAGTAAGTTTTCTTTAAATGTTTTGTAAAATTCACATGTGAATTGATTTGGTCCAGAGGATTTTTTCCTTAGGAAGTTCATTGATGACTTGGTCAATAATTTATTTTTCTAATATTGGGTTACTTAAATATTTTATTTCTTTGGTTAATCTGAGTAATTTATATTTTATAGATATTCATCTATTTAATTTATTAGAATTATGGCATGTAATTGGGTAAAATAGCTCCTAATAATTGTCTTAATTTCTTTTTCATTGGTGTTAAAATCTTCCCTTTTTCAAAAATTTTTATTTATTTAAGACAATGGGGTTAAGTGACTTGCCCAAGATCACACAGCTAGTTAATTATTAAGTGTCTGAGGCCAGATTTGAACTCAGGTCCTTCTGACTCCAGGGCCGGTGCTCTATCCATTGGGCCACCTCGCTGCCCCCCTTTGTTTTAATTCTAATAATTTGATTTTCTTTTCCTTTTTAAAATAAAATGAACTGATGATTTATTTTACTCCCCCCCCCTCCAACGGGCTTCTAGTTTTTATTTTCTAGTTCAGTGGTTTTCGTAATTTGTTCTTTTTTTAGGTTTTTTTTTCAGTTGCATGCCCAATTCATTGATCTGCTCAATTTTCTTTTGTTTTATTGATGAAATCAATTAGAGATATAAATTTTCCCCTAAATATTGCTTCAGCTGCATCCGCTAAATTTTGGTGTGTTGTCTCATTGTAGTTATTTTCTTTCCTGGAATTATTATTTTTGTGATTTGTTCTTTGTTCTTTTTAAATTTATATTTTATTTATTTACACATTAATAAAATAGTCTTGTAAGAGTAAACCTAAGCCCCCTCCCGTCCCCTTTCTCCCATCCCCTTTCTCTCCTTTTTCTTCTAGATCTCTGTACCCTATTAAATATGTATGTTGTTTCTTCTCTGAGTCATTTCTGATGAGAATGAGGGTTCCCTCATTTCCCCAGCTATTTCTTGACTCTTATATGAAATACTTTAGTCTATCCTACCTGTCCTTTCCCTTTCTCCAAGTCAAAGAGAAAATATTACAAAGAGCCAGAAGGGGGCAGCTAGGTGGCACAGTGGATAGAGCACCGGCCCTGGAGTCAGGAGTACCTGAGTTCAACTCTGTCCTCAGACACTTAATAATTACCTAGCTGTGTGGCCTTGGGCAAGGTATTTAACCCCATTGCCTTGCAAAAAAACCCAAAAACCAAGGAGCCAGAAGGAAACAATTCAAATATCGTGGAGTTACAGTCAAGATTACCCAGGATTTAGCAGCATTCACATTAAGGGCTCATAGGGCTTGGAATATAATATTCCAGAAGGCAAAAAAACTTGGAATGAGACTACCAGAATCAACTACCCAGAAAATTGAATATCCTCTACCAGGGGAAAAGGTAGACTTTCAGTAAAAAGGGGGAATGTCAAACGTTCCTGTTGAAATGAGCAGAGCTGAACAGAAAGTTTGATCTTCAAATATGGGACTCAGGTGAAGCATAGAGAGGGTGGATGAGAAGGGTAAATTATGAGGGATTTAATGATGTTGAACTATATGTATTCCTGCATGGAAAGATGATACTGATAATACTCATATGAACCTTCTCATTTATTAGAGCAGTTAGAAGGAGCATGTATAGACAAGGCAAAGGAGGGAGCTGAATTTGAAGGTATAATATATTGTAAAACTGGAATCAATGGGTGAAAAGGCAATTTAAAATTTTGATCTCTTCATTGTCCATTACTGAATGTAATTTGTATTGCATTCTCATCTACATTTCTACATTTAGTTGTAAGGTTTTTAAGGTTTTTATGGCTTAATATATTGTCATTTTTTTTTGGTCTAGGTCCCATGAACTATTGACAAAAAGTCTATTCTTTTTCATTTCCATTCAGTTTTCTCCAGAGATCTATCATGTCTAACTAATAACAAAATTTCATTCACTTTCTTAACTTCTTATTTATTTTTTGGTTAGATTTATCTAGTTCTAAGAGAGGAAAGTTGAGGTCTCCCACTGGTATAGTTTATTATCTCTTTCTTTCTGTAACTCTTTAACTTTAGAAATTTAGATGCTATGACATTGGTGCATATGTTTAGTATTGCTATGACTTCATTGTCTGTGCTACCTTTCAGTAAGATATGGTTTCCTTCTTTATCTCTTTTAATTAGATCTGTTTTTGGTTTTGCTTTGTCTGACATCATGATTGCTATCCTTGTTTTCTTTGCTTCAGCTGAAGCAAAATAGATTCTGCTCCAGGTCCTTACCTATACCCCATGTGTACCTCTCTGCTTCATGTGTTTATATGTTTTCACTTATATCGATTTCTGTTTTTTTTTTTTAATCCATTCTGCTTACGTTTTGGGTGAGTTCATCTCATTCATATTTATAGCTATGATAACTGTATTACCTTACATGTTATTTTACTTGTTTATCCCCTCCCTCTTTCTCTTAAGCCCCACACTTTCCCTCCTCACAAGTGTTTTACTTCTGAGCACCGCCTTCTCCAATATACCCTTCCTTTTATCACTTCCCCCCTTCTATTATTCCCATCCCTTTTTGCTTCCTAAGAAGGTAAGATAGATTTCTGTGTGTATGCTATTCCTTCTTTGATACAATTTGATATGATTAAAGTTTTAAGTTTGCCTTCTACACCTCCCCAACTTTCCTTCCATTGTAATAGCTCTCCCATTCAGTCTCCCCCCAGCTCTCCTTCTTCCAGTTCAGTTTTCTTTCCTATCCTTTTTTTTGGGGGGGGGGAGTATCATCCTTTCATAGCCACCTTATATCCACATCCTCTCTACATATCCTTCTCTTAATTTCTCTTATAAGTAATTACTTTGTTAAAGAGTTACAAAAATCTTCTTGCCATTTAGAAACATAGTTTAACTTTATTGAGTTTCTTATGTTGTCTCTTTCTTGTTTCTTTTATGTTTCCCTTGAGTCTTGTATTTGCAGTGAAAATTTTTTTTATTCAGTTCTGATCTTTTGATTAGAAAAGCATGAAGAGTTCTCTTTCATTATATGTCCATTTTTTCCTCCTGAAAGATTATATTCAGTTTTGCTGGGTAGATGATTCTTGGTTATAATCCTAACTCCTTTGCCTTCCATTATATCAAAGTCTAAGCCCTCTGGTTTTTTTATGTAGAAGCTGCCAATTCCTCTTTTGCCCCCTGGTTCTAATATTTTAGGGTAGTTTTCTTTAATAATTCTTTGAAAGATGTTGTCTTGGCTTTTTTTTTTAATCATAGCTTTCAGGTAGTCATTAATTCTCATATTATCTTCTCTGAATCTATTTTTCTAGGTCAGCTGTTTTTCCAATTAGAAATTTCACATTTTCTTCAAATTTTTTATTTTGTTTTCTCATCTCTTGATATCTCATAGGGTTATTAGTTTTCACTTGTTCAATTCCAATTTTTAAGGAATTATTTTCTTCAATAAGTTTTTGTACTTTATTTTTCATTTGGCCAATTCTGGTTTTAGGTAATTATTTTCCTTGGTGAATTTTTACTTCTATTTCCCCATACTCTTCTTTCTCTCTCTCTCTCTCTCTCTCTCTCTCTCTCTCTCTCTCTCTCTCTTTCTCTCTCTCTACTATTTTACTTTTACTTTTTTAAGCTCTCTCAGGAATTCTTTTTTGGGCCTGAGACCAAATTACATTTTTCTTTGAGACTTCATATGTAGCCATTTTGACACAATTGTCTTCTTCTAAGTTTATGTTTGATCCTCCCTACTACCATAGTAACCTAGTTCATTTTGATGTTGTTTTTGTTCATTGTTTTCTGCCTTTTTTGTAGCCATGTTTTTATGTAAGAGTTGATCTCTGATCCTGCACCATCCCAAACTTTTTGTGATGGGACTCTGGGTCTTCCTGCTGACTTTCACTTGGCTTCAGGGCTTAGTGGGGGTGCAGAGGGCCTCCCCATTAGCCTCCCATGTGGATGGGGGTTTAGCTGAGACCTTCTCCAGGGGTGGCCTTGCCACTGGTAGGACCCAGGGCATTAGCCCAGGGAAGGGGTCACTAGTAGTCAGCAGTGTGGCTGGAAGGGGGAGTAGGTTGCTGGGATGGGGCTGTGCTGAGCTGTGCCTAGGGGGCAGGAGGAGCCGGCCTGGTGCATTGCTGCTGGCCCGTGCTGTAGTCTGGCTGCTGCTTCTGTCCTCAGACCTTGCTCCCCTCCTATCCCAATGAAAAAGACCTTCCTGTCAGGCTGGAAAGCCGCTTCCCTGCTCCTAGATCAGTTCTGAGGCAGTTTTCTAGTTGTTTGGAGGGGAAGTAGGGAGGTTTCATAGGGTTCCCTCCTCACTCTGCAGTCTTGGCACTGGAAGTCCCCTTTAAACATTTGTAGTTGTGTCTGTCAGACTGAGATCATTAAAAGCACCTTAAGAATTATTAAAGACAAATGAAATGTTTGTTGTGGATCATATCATACTTGAGTACATTTAATTCTTATTTTTTTAGAATTAATAAAGCAGGTCTGGTAAATATAGGATCTGTATGAATAAGATTAATTATGCTCAAATAGCACTTTATTATAATTGAATATCTATACGGAGTCTTTACATTTATCATGTACAATTTTTTTTTACATTTGCAATATTATTCCCCTGAAAATTAATGTAATATGAAAATAGGCTTAACTACTTAACAAAAGATTTAAGGCCCAACTTTTCATAGAAATAAACTATTTACAGGATACCATATTTAGGCAGTTCTAAATTAAATAGGTGAATACATGTAAACAGCATGTATTTAGAATATGCAGATTATATATATTTTGAATAGGGTAATAAAAAAGTGACAAATATTTATATAACACTCTTGAAATGTATTATATGAAGTT
This sequence comes from Macrotis lagotis, assembly GCF_037893015.1. NCBI lineage: Eukaryota > Metazoa > Chordata > Mammalia > Peramelemorphia > Peramelidae > Macrotis > Macrotis lagotis. The sequence continues at coordinate 60,783,709 of NC_133664.1, read as the reverse complement.
CTGGTCTTAATTAAATCCTCCCTTATTTTTGCTGGAATCAACCAGCAAGTGGTTTTTAAAAGACCACAGTGTGCCAAGCCTGGACCTAGGCATGGTACTAACATGCTTATAAATATCTGGCTTGATAAAATATGTTTGTAGATAATTAAATGGGGTCTGTAGGTGACACATGGATAGAGCAATAGGAATCAAGAAGGTGCATTTCCTGAGCTCAAATCCTTAGACACTTACTAGTTGATGACTCTGGGCAAGTCATTTCCCCCTTTTGTCTTAGTTTCCTCATCTGTCACATGAGCTGGAGAAAGCAATAGCAAACTACTCCAATATCTGCCAAGAAAAGCCCACATGGGGCCATGAAAACTCAGACAGGAATGAAAAAAATAGCTGGACAACAGCAAAGATAAGTCTGTATTGCACATATACAAAATAAATCCACAGTCATGGGGGCAGAAACACAAACAACTGGGGAACCAGGGAGGTGGTAGAAATCTGAAAGGACCTGGAGAGAATGAGGGAGGTCTGGGGGGGGGGGGTGTTGTCCTCTCCCTTGAAGGGAGATAAGGGGATCCAAGAGAAGGAGAGAGCATTTCAGCCAGTGGAGCCCCTTGTCAAAGGGCAGGGGATGGTGGGTCTCCTCTGGAGCACAGTATTGGGGTAACCAAACTTCTTGTCTCTGAGACGTAGACTTTCTCAGGGTCTTTGCACAGGCTGGCCCCCATTCCAGTGTGGGCGCCCTGGTGGCTTCATTGCTTAACTCGGGCATCATTTCCTTCAGGAGACTGGACAGACTTCTCCACTTGCTAGCACTTTCCCTCCAGAAATTACTTAATTTTTGCAAGTCTGTATTGTTTCCCCTCAATTGAATGTACTATCCTAGAGAGGAGGGACTGTTTATTTTTTCCTTTGTCTCCTCAGGCCTTGGCACCAGCTCTCTGCTATATAAATACTGTAGATTATGACTGTTGTTGCAAGTTGAGAACTGTCTGAACTGCTATAGAATGTACTCTGCCTGCTGTGAGCTAGCATACAGCCCACTGTATGATGAGCCCTTGCTCGGGGGGAGTGGGGGCTCCTGAGCCATTCCGAGAAATGCTCCTTCCCCTCTTTGCCCTGGGAAGAAAGCCAGCTCTTCACCTGTTTTAGTTTACACTCATTTAGCCACACACCAGTGCCACACACTCTGCAGTATGACCTTAATTAAGGTAAAGCATTGCCATCTTTGACCCTCAAGTACTTTTGGCATTCTTCTCCAGGGATCTTGTCCTCCAGGCCTAGACACTACAAGGCATCCGTGGGGACACACAGAGCTAGGATTGCACAGTCTCTGACCCTTTATATTTAGGGAACATCAGCTCTAAACTGGGGTCTTTTATCCCTGGATCCTCTATTTTTGCTTAAGACTTTCTAGTATTTTAATGAGCAAGAAAACAACGCGCCACCTCTTGCTTCTGCCTGGGATTCTTTGGACATCATAATTGGCCTTGGGAGGCAGGGAGAGCGGCTAAGCCGACTCACAGCTAGCGTTGCTCATTTCTCGTACACACCTGCACATACATCTGGGAGGGCAGCTGTTTCCCATGGTCCACCAGGTGGGCAGCCTGCTACAGAGCGGCCTCTTCAGGATTGCAGCAGGCAAGCAGAATTAGTCTGGTGCCCATGTAGATACATACATACATGGATGCATGTAGGTATGTCATTAAACATTTCACAAGTAAGCCAAGGTGTCATGATACACATCTACCTATGTATGCATATCCTGTTAAATACAGCAGATGTCTCTTTATCTGCTATCTCCTATGCCTGGGAAGTCTTTTGCATTATACATGATCTGAGCATATCAGATAGCAGGAGAGAGGGATTTGTTCATTCAGACGTGTTTTAAGTTCTGACTGTGCCAATTATTGTGTAAGAATACAAAGACAAACACCCAATAGGCCCTGTCTTCAAGGAGCTTTATGTTCTTCTGGGTGAGAAATGTGACTGTTCCTAAGTTAATTGAAAACACATTCCAGGTTATTTCTAGGCATCAGGATCAGTCTCACCTAGGAGAGGGTACCAGAGACTCTTCATCAAGGTGAGGAAGAAGAGGTCGTGATTCCAGGCTTGAGGGGCCTGAGCCCAGGCTCAGTGGAGTGACACGGACGGGGCAGGGCCGCCACCTAATTTACTGGGCCACAGAATGTGTCCAAGGGAGCACTAGGAAAGTTAACCAGACTGGAAACCATCAGGAGCCCTTGTAACTTGTGGAAAAGCAGAGGGATGACATCCGTCCTGAGATTCAGGAATTTCAGTTTGGAAGCTGTGTGGAGAATGGATTGGAGAGGAAAGAGCCTGCGCCAGGGACTAGACCAGTTTAAATGTCTAACCTATTTATTTTACCTTCAGTGTAGCCAGTGCCTACTACAGGATTGCTAGCAAAGTACACAGAACCAAAAATCAAAGCATGGGCCCTCAAAGAAATTACATCTACAGGAGACTGGGGGTGAACTGCAATATTTATATAGAAAAAGATAAATGTAGAAAGTAGATAATTTTGTGAGTAGAAGAAAGCCCTGATAAGGGGAGGGGTGAAACAGAAAAAGTCTTGGGCAGAAAATGGCACCTGAGTTGGCTCTTGAAGGGAGGTTTGTATTCTAAGAGATGGCAGTGAAGAAGGAGAGCACTTCTCACGAAGGGATCATCCTTTTATTCCAAACGGAGACGGATTTTGGAATGTTGTGTTCAGGAAGCAGCAAGGAGACTCGTTTGGCTAGAGTCTATAGAGTGTGGGAGGGGGAGTAATCTGAAATAAATATTGTGAAATAAATCTGGCAAGTGACAGATTGTGGAGGGTTTTAGGTGCCAAACATAGGAGTTGGAATTTTTATCCTAGAGGCAGTAGGGAAACATTGAAGCTTCTTCAGCAAGGAAGTGATATGGTCAAAACCTGTGCTTTAGAAATATAACTCTTTGGTTGCTGTTTGAAATTTGGATTGGAGAGGAGAGAGACAGGAAGCAGGAAGATCAAATGACAAAACTGTTAGGCCAGTCTAGCCAAGAAGAGAATAGGACCTGAGCTATGGTGGCAGCTCGAGAAGTGGATGGTTTGATTGTTGCATCATCTGCCAACAGTAGCTGTCTTCCTCAGGAATGGAACCTCATCACTCATTCTTCCCTTCTAATTCATCCCCTCCCATCATCTTCATCACCTCCAAGAATTTCAGTCTTTCCTTGAATGAGCATCTTCAGTCCTCATGTGAATGAGCCTCTGCCCCCTACCACCTGAATACCAGACTTCTGCCTCTCCTGCACCATCAGTTCTTCTGCCTAAGCAACCTATTCTTCAGCTTCCCCAGTCCCCCACTCACCCTTCACTTGGCCCCATCCTCATTCTGTTTTCCTCTATGCTGATGATTCCCTGGTCTAAATCTCCAGTCCTAGTCTCTCTGCTGAGTTGTAGTCATGAATCTCCAACTGCTTTTTAATTTTGGAATAGGATTCTCCAGTTGTCTTAAACTCAACATATCCAAAACAGTACATTATCTTTCTCCCACAGCTCTCCTCTATCCTAAACTTCCGTGTGGTGATCAAAGGGAAAATAATGTGGAAATACCATTATAAAATGAGAGTGAGTCAGTATGAAAAAGAGGAGAAAGGATTTTATCTAAAATAAAAGCCAACATCAAATGCAACAGTGATACACTAGAAGCTTTCCACAAAATGCATATAATATTTGGGAGACAAACTCCAAAAACACACTCAGTACTTGTATAGATACCATTATAAAACACTCCTTAAAGAAATAATGAATAATTTAAATAATTGGAGGAATCTTCCCAGTCTGGAGATGGAATTTTTTGTTCAAGGAACAAGAGAATCAGATCTTGGATTTGGGAAAATTAATTTGACAGGTGAGTGGAAGATGGACTGGAGTGAGAGATACTTGGCAGGGAGACCAACCAGCAGGTTATTGTACAGGTCCAAGTATGAGATAATGAGGTCCTACACCAGGCTGGTGGTCATTTCAGAGGGGAGAAGGGAGTGTATGTATGCAAAAAAATTAAAATTGACAGACTCGACAACAGATTGTATATGGAGGTGAGAAAGGTTGAGAAATCAAGGATGACACTTAGATTGCCAACCTGAACATCTGGGAGAATATTGCTACCCCTGACAAGAGTAAGAAGGTTCCATCTTAACCCATACATCCAGCCTATTGATAAATCTTATAATTTCTGCCTTCACAACATCTCTTCTATACATCACCTTCTCTTCACTCACAGTCACTCCTCTTGTTCAGGCCTTTATCATCTCTCTCCTCTATTATTTCAGTTGCCGTCTAAATCATCATTCTGCCTCAAGTCTTTCCTCATCCTAATCCATCTTCCACCTAGCTAAATAGATGGCTTTTCTATGATGTTTCTCTTCTAATGTTTAATGGTATAATCTTTTAACATTTCAGGTTTTGCATCCATTCTAAATTTATTTTGATGTTGGTCTAAGTTTAGGCCAGACTTTCACATAAGTTTTTTTATTAAATAGAGAATACTTTCCTAAGTAATTTTTGCCTTTTATTTTATTAAACACTGATTTATTGAGTTTTATTATTTCTGATTCTGTTTGGTTTGTACCATTGATCTATTTTTTTCTACTTTTTAAACAATAATGGTTCTTATTTTATGGTATAGTTTAAGATCATGAAGTCATCCTCCCTTCATTCCTACCTTCCTTCATTATTTCTTTTCACATTCTGGATTTTTTGTTTCTCCAAATGAAATGTATTATTATTTTATCAAGCTCTGTAAAGGCTATCTTTAATGGTTTGGTATAGTATTTAAACTATAAATTAATCTTGGTAGTATTATCATTTTTGTTAAACTTGCAGTTCCTAGCTATGAGCACTGAAGATTTCTGCAATTATTAAAATTATTCATTATTTTTTTTAGGTTTTTGCAAGGCAAATGGGGTTAAGTGGCTTGCTCAAGGCCACACAACTAGGTCATTATTAAGTGTCTGAGACTGGATTTGAACCCAGGTACTCCTGACTCCAGGGCCAGTGCTTTATCCACTGCGCCACCTAGCCCCACCCCTCATTATTTCTTTAAAGAATGTTTTATACTTGCATCCATACAAGTATTGGATGTGTTTCGGTAGCTTGTCTCTCAAATATTATATGCATTTATGAAAGCATCTAGGGTATCACCATTGCAAGTGATGCCTACTTTTGATTTTACATAAGTACCTTTCTCCTATTTTATTCTTATTGGCTCATACTCTCCTTCTCTATAGTGGCATTTCCAAATCATTTCTTCCCTTATTTATCTCCCAACTACATCTCAACCTCTATATTAAGAGCAGTTTACTCCTGTTTCATTGAGTAGATTATATTCCATCTAAAGAAACTCTTCCCCAGAACATTTCAGAGTCATCACAGGTTCTCTTCTTCCTTCCTATCAGTTTCAAAATATGAGTTATCTATAATCTTCACCTTCTCTCTCTCTCCTCTTTAATATATGATGGATGTACTAACAAGCAGTGCAATACTCTACTAGATTATGGGGAGTCAGGAGACCTGGGTTTGTATCCTGCCTCCCTCATGTACTTGCTAGCTGTGTATTTATAAGCAAGTCATTTAATCTCTACAATTTTTCCATCTGTGAAATCAAGATAATAATAGCCACACTACCTATCTATCTTAGATGATTGTTGGGAGGAGAGCACTTTGTAAACTTAAAAGGATTATGTAGATGCATTATCTCCATCCCTCTAGAAATGTGTTCATAGAATCATCCCTTTTCTCTCATTCCTCTTCTTCTCTTTGTCCCCCCATGTTCTTCCCTTCTGTCTCAAACATGTCTGTATCTCCTTGCTCTTAAAACATTTCCTTTTGCCAAATTAATTGCATTTCATTTCTTCCTCCTTGTCATATCTAGGCTTCTTCTGACAAAATTGTCACCTGTTACGCAGTGGTTCTTAATCACTTGTTGTCTGAGTTCCACTCCCACCAGTTATTAAGACTGGGCTCACTGGTCACCTGTGCTGTCTTCGTCAGTCATTTGAATGGCCTTTTGTTAGTTTTCATTTTTCTCTTGACCTCTGTGGATCATTGATAGTTGGTGACCTCCTAGAAGGGAGTGAATTCATTCTTATTGAGTCCAGCTTCTAGAAACACTTTACTGATAAAATTGGGTTAATTCGGCATAGTCCTTATTGACCCCCTCCAGTCCTTCCTTAATTTTAATCCCAACACTGACTTGCCCAGACCTTGAGATTTTGGGCCTCTTTAGACAGCTGTATATAGCCTGGGGAAATGGTTAGGGTCCTCTTTTATGGTCAGGACTCTTTTCTCCCCAAATGGCTTGGACAGATTCTTTTTAAGAAAGGGCTTGAGTTGGGGTGAGGGTATGTGAAGGGAGAGTGTCTTTGTGTGAGTGTACATACAAGTACTGGATACGTACATACACACATACATTTATACATGTTATTTCCTCTGATGGAATAGAAACTGCTTAAAGGCTATAAGGTGGAGACAGTTTCACAGTTGGGTTTGGGCCTCGTCTAGGGCTGGTCCACAGTGCTTGCTGATTGATACGATTATTGTAACCCATATTTTTACAAGCATTATACCTGTCATATAGTGTTAGTATCAGAAGGGACCTTAAAAGTGATTTAGTCCAGTCCTTTTATTTTACAGATGAGGGAAACTGAGGCCCAGAAAAGGAAAATGTCTTTCTGAGCTGAGGTTCCATGATTTCATGACAAAGGCAGGTAACATTGACTGGGCCCCTGCTTAGTGTGGGCTGGGACAAGACCATGAATGATTGCTCCTTCCTTAGCACTTCACAGGTAACCTCAAGTGGTAGAATATTGAAAGCTCCCTTCAGGGGGCAAGTGGCTCAGTGGACAGAGCACCAGCCCTGGAGTCAGGAGGACTGTGTTCAAATCCAGCCTCAGATGCTTGATGCTTGCTTACTGTTTGATTCTGGGCAAACCACAACTACCTCACACCAAAAAAAGACAGAGAAAAAAACCCTTCAGATTGAACTAACATAAAATAATTGAGCAATAGGTTTGGTTTTTCTTATAGGTTTGGTCCTTCCTTATAAACCCTGGAATCCAGTTCAGTTTTGAACCAAGTCTGAAACTAAGGCATCTAAATAATTTATAAATCTAAATCTGGGTCAGTTCCACAGGCTCTGCACTAGGTTAAGTTCAGATTAGCTCAGAATGCCCATGGTTTCTCTAGGAAAATAAAACAAAATAAAACAAAAATAGAACCAACCAACTTCCTTTGCAAGGAGAACCAGACAAGTTTCAAGATGAATCCTGCTTAGTTCTCTGTGTGATCTCCTACGCCTGGATCCATGTCTGCAGACCTTCAGGTGAAAGTGAGCATCATAACCCCACACCAGAAATGAAGCCTAAATAATAGAAGTGGTTTCTGTGTGACTCTTCAAGAGCTGGGTCTCACTCACTTGTTAGTGATGCTCCATGCTAAGGGTCTTAGCCCAAGCAGGGACCTTGTACACAGTCTCTTTAGGTCAACTCTTTAAGCAAATGATATATTATTGAGCCTTCAGGAATATTCATTCTGTGTCTCTTATTGCAAATTACAATGAATTGATCTCTTAATAAAAATTAAATGTAGTTGATCCTTTTTTATTTACCTCACAAAGAGGAATAGTGGCATGGATAAAAATCATTGGGTTGTTCACTGAAGTTGAGTTGAAATCATGGCCTTATCCATCAAGGCAGAGAAAGTAAAATTGCCAACCACTGCCCCAACTCTTAGGTTATTAAGAGTAAGTTATGGAGGCCCCTGGGGAGGGCCAAATTACTTCAAATTTAGATTGCTCTTTGTTATATTCAGGTCAGGGTCAAGTAAAGACCAGCAGTCTCAACACACTAAAGGTTTGCACTTCATACAACATACTTGCTTATGTTCAAAGCACTATATATATTAAGATGCTCTGGATGAAAAGATGAAAGGATGAAGAAGCCCATCCCCTCAAGAATTATTTGGTTTAGGGGTGGCTAGGTGGCACAGTGGATAGAGTACCGACCCTGGAGTCAGGATTTCCTGAGTTCAAATCTGGCCTCAGACACTTAATAATTACCTTAGCTGTGTGACCTTGGGCAAGCCACTTAACCCCATTGCCTCGCAAAAAAACTAAAAATAATTGTTCTGTTTACTGGGGAAGGAGATGGCATCTTCACAAATAAGTGTTATGAAAACTGTGTCATTACACTTTCCTTCTCACTACTACCTTCAGATTAAGTCACTGATATTACCCCACTATCAGCTGAAATTCATTGAAAACTCTTATCTTTCCCATATACTTAAATAATTATGCATGTATTACTACATTTAAATTTGCATTTGTAAACTTCTTTATATACTCTACTTTGAATCTTACAGTCATCCTTGAGGAAGGTCTTCATTTTACTTTAGGGATAAATAAAGAGATTCAGAGAAGTCATATGACTTGCCCATAGTTAGCTCCTCTCTGAGGTGGAATTTGAACTCAGGTCTTCTGATCATAGTTCCAGCACTGTGTCCATTAGCACATGCTGCATCTAAAACATTCCTATGCAAGCATAAAAAGGAGAATTGGTGTTCAAATTTAATCAGTTATGGGGCAGTTAGGTGGCTCAATGGATCGAGCATTTTCCCTGGCTGAGTTCAAACCCAGGCTCAGACACTTAATAATTATCTAGCTATGTGATCTTGGGCAAGTCACTTAACCCTATTGCTTTGCAAAAACCAAAAACCAAACAAATAGAATTGGTCAGAAATTTTTTCTGGCCATGTTTTTTCCTAGGGTAGTTTAAAGCAAGGGCCATTTGGATATTTATAACATCATTCGTGTGCCATAAAATATTATTAACTTAAAATTTTGCCTTCTATATTTAGTCAAAGATTTAATTAATTCACCTATAAAAAGCTACTAGATTTATTGAATTTCAAGTCCCACCTTGCCATTGCCTTGGCAGCCCCAGATCAAATGATTTCACCAGACACCACCCCCACCCCTGGTTTAAAGGAAAAATATTTTCTCACTCAGCAAAGATGCGTGCAAATCTAAGGTTACCCTTTCCTTTTTTGGAGCAAGGGACTTTAACTAAGTTCTGACCCCTATCAGCAATTCCCAATGAGAAATTATAATAGACTTTAGATTTGCTGATTGCTCACCATGCTAATAGTGGTTCTGTTTATTCACTTCTATGACTATGTTCAAACACAGGCGCCTCAGATGTTCTCAAAGCCCCCTGCTAGAGTAAATGATGAATAAATAAGGTATAATAAGTTAAAAAGTAGCTATCCATAGTATCTTATACTTGCTTTTGAAAAGTTATACTTATTTTTGTACTCTCCTTCTTGTACCTGTACCTCTACATTTCCTCCAGTATGTCATTGGCATCAGCTTAGTTGTGAATATCATCAAATATTTGAGTTCTCACTTTGTATACTACATCTAGGTTTCATAGAATCTGGTGAAGCTGTCTTCCCTCAAGGAATCTATAGTTTATTTTTCCCTTCATTTAAATTTTTTAAAATAACAATTTTTTATCTGTTCTTCCCATTTACTCTTTCCCCATTAAGCAAATCCCTTGATGTATAACTACATAGTCTCCCTTCATCCATGTCCAGAAATGTCTGTATTTTTCTTCATTTTACGTTCATTACCTCGGTTAGAAGGTAAAGGGCATGTTTCATCCTCGTTTTCTTGGACCAGGTTTATCATTACACCGATTAGGGTTTTTTCCTCTCAATAATATTATCATTGTGGACATTGTTTCCAAGTTCTCATTTGGCTTTGCATCAGTTTGTAAAAGTCTTCACAGGTTCCTCCGGAATTGTTCATTTAATCATTTCTTATGGCACAATACCATTGCATTTCTCTACCACAATTTGTTTAGCTACTTCCCAATAGGAGGATAACCCTTTAGTTTCCAATTTTTGGCTACTATGAAAACAGCTGCTACAAATATTATTTTGTACATATGTGTCTTTTTCCTCCTTCCTTGATTTCTTTGGGATATAGGCCTAATAGTGGTATATCTGGGTCAAAGGGTATGCACTGTTTGGTAACTTTCTGGGCTTAGTTCCAAATTGCTTTCCAGAATGGCTGGATCTATTCCCAGCTCCACAGTTTGAAGAAAGGGAGGAAAATGGTCCCCATAATCAAAATCAAGTATATAAATGCCATTGCTGAGTTGATTATTGTTTTTCAGACCCTAATTTTATGACACTTTAAGTGTTAAGCTTTATATAATTTAATAAAGTGTCTTCTAAGTAACAAATTATAATTACAAATATAACTGCCCATGTAGCAGCTATTTGTTTTTTAAACCTCAACAGCTTGTATTAAAGGTTTTCCCGTGCTATATAACTATAAGATATAGTTAAAAACAAAGAGCCCTCCTTTGTACTTAAACATTACAGTTTGCGATTTTTTTTACTTAAAAAAATTTGATTTTGGGGGGTTTTTTATCACTTTTATTTTCGGGTATGCCCCTCCCCCATTCATTGCCCAGAGAATCATCTCTTTTAAAATACAGATTAAAAGAGTAAAAACTCACCAACACATTGACTGAGTCCAACAATATGTGCAATGTTGCACATCTGTGATGTCCTCCACTTTTACAAAGGGAGAGAAATACATTTTTTCAGCTTCCCTCGGGGACAGCCTGGTCATTATAATTAAGCAGCATTGGGGTTTCTTTTTTTGTTCTCTCCATTTCCATTGTTGATAGATGTGTGAGTATAAGGGTATCTATGAGTGTATGTGTCTATATGTACGTATACATTTATTTCATGGTTATGTGTCAGCTGATATGTTTTCCCAGGCTTTTCTGAATTCTTCTTAATTGTTTCTTGAATTTAATGTTCTATGACATTCATGTGCTACAGTTTGTTTAGTCATTTCCCAATCTCAGTTAGCCAATCGGTGTTTCCTTTAAAAGGAAATGGATTCTAAGCTCACTTTTATTTTTCCATTTTAATGGAAAAATAATTACTAATCAAGTCAGTTTTCATAAAGGACAACTGTAGTATCCAGAAACAATTTGAACGTCTACATAGCCTTTCTCCCTTTGAAGGTGTTTTCTAATTAGAAACAGAGGAAGATTGCAAATAAGTGATTCAGAACACCCAATGCAATGGTTGTGCTTCAGAGAATTTGCAGAATTCATCAGCGCATCCAGTGATGATTTATAATTACAGCTGGAGCTAATATATGTATAGTGCGGCTCTGAGGCATAAGCACAGTAAAGACAACCAGTAAAAAACCCCAGGGTGAAAGGGTTAATTGGACTCGCACAGTTCAATTTGCCATTTTAGTGGCCTGTTGTGTTGTCTGTGTAAACAGAGTTGCTAAGTACTTTCCCACCATGCTGCTCCCCTTTTATTTACACAGTGGAATCCCCAATGAGGGAGGATCAGTTTACCAGGCTCCCTCGGCTGCTCAAGGAACCCTTTCTTTCTCCTTTCTCATTCACTGCTTCCCAGCTGCTGTTCCCCACCTGCCTAACCTTTGTCACTTCTTAAGATGCTGACCCCCTCTAGCAGCTGCTGTTTCCTCTCAGTTTTTCCTCTTTTTCTGTACCTGAATCCTCTTTTAGAGTTTCTACTTCCTCATGTTTCTCCTAGATCCACCCATTCCTAACTCCTAACTTGATGCAATCCTTCTGAATTATTTGTGATGAAAATTTCCTTATTCTTTAAAAAAAAAATCTTCAAGGCTGATGGGGTTAGATGAATCCATTTTGTAGGCAAAAAAAAAAAAATGTGTTCCAACAAATTCCTTTTCTTCTTATATTTTAAAAGTAATAGGTCATACAACCGTTGTGGACTTTGTCTAATTTGCCAAAATCCATTTTGTTACCATCAGTTTGTGAAGCTGTGTTATACCAACCTGCATCTGAAATCAGTTTGGAAACAATTCTTTTCTAGCCTGGGAGACTAATGCCAAATGTTTCTTTAATTAGCATGATTTAAATTTCATTGTGGTTGAAGGCCCTAGATACCTCTCAATAGCTAGAATAGGTGCATTTCAGCAGTTGGCCCCAAAACAAAATTCCACATAACATAGCTCATTTTTTTTTTATTGACTCCTCATAAAATTGGAGATGGGTCGTAGCATCGCTTTGAAGGAATACTTGCTTCATCCTTCCCTCTTTGGTGCCAGTTTAGAATAAAAAGATCTTGAGAATTGGAAGTTTGTTCTCCTTTCTACTACAATAATCTACCATTCCTTAGAGATGGTTATCTGGCCTCTATTTGCATGTTTCTTGTGATAGGGAGCTTGCTGCCTCCTGAGGCAGCTGATTCCTTATTAGATAGCTCTAATGAGAAGTTTTTCCATTGAGCTGAATTATGCCTCATTGTAACTCATAACCATTGGGCCAATTTCTGACTTTTAGAGCACTACAAAATGGTACATTCTCCTTTTATAGACCAGCCCTTCCCATATTTTTATGTACAAGATTTCCACTTTGCTACTATTTCTGTAACAAGCTGTGTTCTGCATCAACCTGAATATATGAAATTCAATATTTAGTAATAACCAGGGGTATTTATTTAATGTGTGTGCCTAATTAAATCCCTGTTTTTAGTAATTCTATATAATTAGAATCCCATGTATAAAATTTCACAAAATAAATTAGAAATCTTACTTTGATATTCTTTTCTCAGCTATGCAATTTCTAGCATTTTAAATAGTCCTTCACTACCTTGAAGTACACAAATACATGCCTGCCTGTATGATGTATCTGTTATCATTGCCCTGTGTAGTCTGATCATTTTATAAACAAAGGCTTTCCCCCACTCTGATAGATCATAGTTTTTTGCAACCTCAAACTACCCTGGTTCATTTTGTAAAATGGGGGATTTATAGGGCATGTTAGGAACCCCTTGATAAGAGTTGGTACTACTAGCTCTTCAAGTTCTGCAGAGAACACTTTTATTTCAGAAAAAAAGGGGGAAAGATGAAATTCACACCTTCCCTTTTTATAACAAAAAGATCAAGGAGTTCTAACAAAAATTATTTCTGTTGATTTAACACCTTACAGTTATAAAATGTGCAAGGTAGCTGTGGAAAGAATATTGAATTTGGAATCAAATCCCGGGTTTGGTAGTCCCTTTGGTCCTTTTAGATCTTTGGGCCTTAGGCTCCCTGCCTCTAAGAGAAAGGCGCCAGACTCTGATTTCTAGGACTCCTCCCATTCTCAGACTCAGGAAACAGTTGGGTGATGAAAAAAGGTACTATTATTATTATTATTATTATTATTATTATTATTATTATTATTATTATTATAATTTTACAAATAAGAACCCTGGGAATTAGAGGTGACAGTCACTTCTCCCAGGACACAGGGACAAAGTGGGAGCTCCTGTCCAGCTCTTGGATGCCAGGGCCAGGGTTCTGTCCTCCTAACTCTGGTCTGGACCACAAGCCTTGCCCCCTTTACCAAGGCAGCTTGTGATCTCTGTCTATCTTGTCTGTCCCATGAAGTGAGGGATTTGGGAGCGGGATGCCTCCCCGCACCCAGTGGGTGCTCTCTAAGCTTGTTTGCTTCCTGCTTATTTGTTTCCTTTAAGCAACCCCTCTTGTTCATGGGAGGAACTGGCTGGGGAACAATTGTGGATTTGCAGACCTGGCTTGCAAAGACACACATTTGACTTTTTGAAATTAATTGCATAGTACCTATTCTAAAATGTTCATTTATTGTTAAATATGATGTTCTACAATTTAATTGTAAGAAGAAGTAAGTATATATTTGTGATGCATATGTTAGATTTATGTGTATGAAGGAAAGATGTAAAATATGTTGATTATGTTTTTTAGTCCCTGATTTCAGTAAGACATTTTGGATTCAATGCTCATTGTTTTAGAAATAAATGTAATATTTTATGGAATACAAATGCACTTTAAGAAAACTTTAATGGGGATGCATTGCAGGAGGTTGTATCTTAATGACTAAATGGTTGTTGTTAGCTCTACTCTATACCCTTTTTTATTGTTGTGGTTGTGGTTTCATATGTAAAACTTGTCTGAAAATGATATTTCAGTTCCCCTATTTTGCCATTTAAAATCTGTTCGTACAGTGTTTGAGGGCTCCTATTCATTATCAAGGAATGAATGAATTATGTATCAGATTACTTTTGTCACCCAGGAGAGTTGGAGAGAGGGAAGGAAAGGATGGTGGTATCCAGACTCGATTTCACTGATACAAGTAATTCTCAATTTTAAAAAAGTTCCCTCTACCAAAGGAGCCTGCATCTGCTCAGCCACTTAGCGCTTGTAGCACTGCCTGAGACCCTGGACCTTGGCCAGGCTGACTCAACCATTATATTCTAGAAGGAATCCTTGAAACCAGGTCTTCTAAGACTTGGAGTTGTCCTTTTGAGCTAAGTAGACTTCTAGAAAATTGCAGGTTTTTTTCCCCGACACTGACCTTATATTGGTACTCTGATTTATTCTTTATTTTCTTTTCTATATAAGCCTTTTAAAATAAGCTGAACTTCTAGGATTCCTTAGGTACTCCTGAGAATTTTGTTGTTCCTTTCCCCTGAGTTATTCAACTTAATATTTTCCCTTCATTTAAAACATTGAACTGTATGTTCACTTACAACTTAAAAAAAATCTTTTCCCTTCCAGAAATCGAATGAATTTTTCTGCACCCCACATCCCCTTTTAAATAGTTGCAAGTATTAGTAAATGAACAAATAATGCTAGATTTTTTTTTTTGTTTTGCACTTTGAGAGGGGCTGGGAAGGCAACTTGTATTTTTTAGCTCAACTATTCTTTTGAAAAGGTGAGAAAACAATGGAAGCATTCCTTAGACCAATCGCTAAGACTTTGCTGAAAGCATAACAAAGACTCAGTTGTGTTCTGCTGCTTCCACACGGCCAACTAGCAGAGGGGCCAGATGAGCTCTTCAGGAGCAAAATTCTTATTGTAATGCAACTGTGCATTCAAATAAACAGGATAAGAGAAAGCAAGAATGGGTTTGAAACCTAGCATGTAGTTCCACATTTCTTTTGCATTTATTGTGTGAAGTATATTTTTGTTACATTTGAAATCATCTTCATTCTGTATCCTTCTTTGTCTTTTTCTGGGGCCTTCAGAGTTAGCGTCTGTCAGTTTCTTAAGTTCTAAATTAGAACAATGATCACTATAGTCTGATCACTGTATTTGCAAATACGTGTTTATAAATACGATAATTGCAATGTAATTAATATTCTAACTGGAAAATAATCTGAGTATTTTCAGTATAATGTATTAATTTGGGATGTTCCTAAAATAGTAAAAGCAACTTCTGATCTGATTAGAAACATTTTTAATAAGTTATGGTAAATGGTTTTAAAAAATAAACACATATCCCAAGACATCTTACTCTCCCGCTAGAGAGATATTTAAATAGTTTGTTAGTGTTCTTACACCAGTTATTTAGATCATATTTCTCATTTAAAAGATTCCTCAAGCTCTTCGGATCACATTTAAACTTTTTAGAGGTTTTTTTTTTTTTTTTCATGAGGAGAGGGAGACAACCTGATTTAGAGAGATGTCTTTGAAGTCAGCAAGCTGTTAGGGGAAATACCAGATATGTGTGGCTTGTGATGAATTTGGATTTCTCTAAGAAGATCCCAAATATATAGCTTAAAAAACCAAATATGCCCAAATATGTGCTTTGCTTAGTTCTTACCTATTTTTAATTTGTTCATATATGATTGGTGAACCAGGTCTAAAGTGATAAGGAAAAAAGGACAGGAAGCAGAGAGGTTTTTCTATTTCCTATAAGTGATTTTTTTTGTGCCACTCAACTACATGTATTTTTAAAATCAAGATATTTAGCTTTTGAAATGTGATCAAGCAGCATGAAGTTTATGTAAATTACTTGAGTTTGGGTAAATAAGAGAGAAGAAAGCAGGGAACAAATAGAAAAAATTTTAACAAGGTTATGGTAGTATTTGTGCTTAACCTTAAAAATCAACAGCTACTATTCAAAAGATCTCCACAATTTTATTAGACATTTTCCCCCGTTATCTTTTTATCTGTTGAGTGGGTGCTATGAAAAACAGTTAATAAATATAACAGAATAAGGCATATCAACTTTACATGTTTATGTGGGTTACCTTTGGAAATAAATCTTTTGTCTGTCAGCTTTAAATAGAGATGCTATGCAGGGGAGTCAAGATTTACAAAGAAGAAAGAAGGAAAGCATTCATTATGGAAAGACGGGGCAAATATTTGAACAGGATGACAAATACTTTGTCCCAACTTAGAAAAAAATTCAGATCTTTAATTTAAAAATGTTTTTTTGATTTTTTCCTAGCTAGCATTTCTTAATTTTTCTGGATATATTACTTTTTTTCAACTATCATTTAGTCAGTCATATTTTAAATTTTATCTTTAAATTTGATATACAAATAAAAATTTTTTGATTCTTTCATTGGTCCTCTTTAAATAATACAGGTGTAATAAGAAACTAAATGTGTGAATTTTCCAGGTAGTGGTTTTCAAAATAATAAGATTTGTTTTTGCTTTTTTCAGAATATCAAAGAGCTATAAAATTCACAAGCATCCACTCTTTAAAAAATTAGGGTAAACATGGCATTTAAATAGTCTAACATTTTTTAATGAGAAACAAGTTGAAGACAGCATAGAAATGCCTTTTTTTTTAGCTGGCAGACATCTGATGATTCTGGGTGATGATTTAAGAATATAAGTAACTAAATTAGGTTTAAACTCAGATGTCTGCCCATTGCATCAAAAAAAAAATCAGTGAATATAACAAACATCAGTGATTTAAAATAATACACTGTAACTCCATTATAAACTCAACAATCAGTGGTGTTGTTTCTACCATGCAATAGACTAGGGTTTTGCTTGATTATGGAGGAGGGGGCTGTGTATATATGTTTCTATTTTCTTGTTTTTTTCTATTGTAGTTATCTTGTGTATACATGTCTGTGTGTTCAAACACACACACACACACACACACACACACAAACACACACACACACACATTCTCTTCCTGATCAAATTTAAGAAATTGTTTCATTTTTGCCTTTGGATGCCTAGTGCCTACCATGATGCCTGGCAGTTAGGAGATGTCTAATAACTACTTGTTGATTGATATTTAGAGCAATATGAAGGATCATCAATAAACGTAGTTTATATCCATGAAAGTGCCCCTGAGGAAAATTATGGCAGTCCTAAAAAATGTTTTTAACTTTTGTAGAATTTTCCTAAACTTTATTGGCTTAGAAGCTACAAAATCATCTAACTACTAAAGAATTAAGGGAGATGCCTCAGTATTGTTATATAATTTTAGAAACTTGTAAACACATAGAATTCTTCTGCTTCATTCCCTTAAAAATTACTACAGAAAATAGTAGCAAGTTTCATAAGAAATTGTTAGTTATTTAAAGGTAGTAACTACCATTAGGATAAAAATATGAACCTATTGGTGCCTTTGAGTAATTTTTGTTTTAGCTCTTGATGTGTGAGAATCCAGTAAATGATAAATGTTATATTGCAAGCTTTCAAAGGCGAGACATTGCATCATTGGGATTATACCTACAGGGTGTGCAAGAGTAAAATATAGGCTGTGTCACTCAACAGCACCCCCTATCATACATAGCAGCAGGGTGCACAATTACACCCAGAAACAGATTTTTAGAAAATCTTGGCTGCAGGGCTGTAGTTAGGGGGACACGTGTGTGTTTCTGAGGATCTGTCCTTACTGAGCTTATGTGTCCAAATTGGCTTCCACCTGTCTGCCTGTAAAATCCCCTCCTTCCTCTATCTCTATGGTAATAGGAGGAACCAGGAAGAAAACGGGATATGATAATATCCCTTCAAGCAGAACGATGTAGGGTTGGACACCAGAACTCAGGGAGAAGCAAAATCGAAATGTTTTTAAAAACAGCTGGTTCTGTTTTTTATGCTACTGACTCTGAAGAAGTTGGAGCAGCTTACATTAATGATATCACATTTTAATTATTCTAAAACATGAAAAACTAAGGAAAAACATTTTTTGGATGGAAAACTTCTCCAGTGGTCAGAATCCTTTGGGGTTAAGTCCCTTTGTCATTGCAGTTTGTGACCTGAAGCAAATTGCTTCTCAGTATTTTTCTTTCACTCATCTCAAAAAGAGATTTTAGGAAACATCCATCTAAATCAAGTAATTTTAAAGTAACCAAGGGCAACCATGATGATCGTTAACACTAAACTGAATGCAAAAGAAAAAAAATGCCCTCAGGTTTGAAAAAAAAAAGTGGCAAGTAGGTGGCAACCTAGATTAGTTTTTTTGGACAATTCATACATGGGGTAAGCTTACATGAGGGCTGTTAAAATCAGATCTAAGCCCAATTCTAGATAAGTTGTAAGAAATACAGATTGGTGGGGATTAATTATCAATGTGAACATATTGACATGTGAAATATTTTGTAGATTTGTTTTAATCTCTTAGTTTCTGTCCTGACCAGTAAATATTTAGTTCACTATCTTATACACCTATAATACAGTACTTTAAAATAATAATTGGAAGTTCAAATGATGATTCTGATATCTTCTAAGCTCTTCAATAATCAGTGAAGGATCCAATTGTGTTCATCATTAAGCTTATTAAATCAGGTTGAAAGTATACTGATATTCATTTTAGATTTCCAGAAACAAATGTTTCTTACAGCAAAAGAAGTTGGTACATACCTGTTCAGTAATTTGAAAAATTCATCAATTCCAACTGTGTCCCTCATTTTGATATGCATGCTATTAAACTTGCTGATTCAATAAATCAGTATCTAAATTTCTAAGTGAAAACACATATTATGTTGAGTTTAAAATAATTCATATTCAATGTTCCTCAATTAAAAATAATAATCCAAACTTTTAGAAGTACTAATGCCTAAGAAATGCATGCAGACATTGCAGTAAAGTTTATGTATAAAAATAGAGGAATAATTTATGAGCTATTCAAATTATTGGAGAAAGAAATGACAACCACTCAAATATCTTTGCTAAGAACACCCCATAGACAGCATTGTTATGTTATGGTCCACAGGGTCATGAAGAATCAAACTCAACAACTAAACAGATTTGAATTATTTAAAAAGTTTTGTTTAATGTTATAAAGTAGAGTGAATAAAAGTCTTCTTACTAACCAAATACTTACAGATTCATGGGTAATCAAAAGTTATAAAAACAAAAACATATGTTAATATGATGGGGTTTGGTAAAAACATACCTCTATTGTAAAGGATCTAGAAATTAATAAAAATGTAAATCTATTCAAATAGATCTATTTGAAATATATCTTTAGATGTTTTTATTTGAAAATGTTCTGTTTTTTTAATTAAACTTTTGTTGACCACCAATTCTATGAATAGTTATACAGCAAAATTAATATTCTTTCAGTTTTTTTATTCTTAATATAGAATTTATTTCCCACTTAAAGTGGAGTTGAACAGAGAGCAATGAGTAGATCTCTGTAGCCATGCCCCTTAACAAATACAATTAAGACAATGGCATTAAGCTGAAATGAATTTTCAAGGGAGGTTTATATTTGATTATATTACTTTCCCTTAGGGTGTTCTTATTTTTAGCTCTATAGATCTTCTTCTTTAAGACCTGTTTCCTCATACTTCTATAGTTGTCTTTGTATGTCTTTATTTTTTTTTTTAACTATTCCAGGATTTTCCTCTTGAGAAATTTCTGCAACCTAGTATATAATTTAAAAATCAGTTGGTGGCTGGGAATGGGTTGAAATGCAATCGATGAGAATTTGGGTTTTTTTTTTAAATGTTAAAGCTGATTGCCTTTTTACTCTTCTTTTCAAAATGAGAATTGGTACTTTCTGTAAGAGCCTCTGAGCTTGTCACTTTAACAGAGGTTAAGAGGTTTTCTCTGTGAAACTAAGCTGCATGAGGTCATTTCAAGATTGAAACTGTAAAGTGCCAAAAAGATGACTCAGAACTAGGAAGTGTTAATGTTCTAAATCAAGTCCCCAAAAGACTTAAATATATTAAAAAATATCAAACAAACTTATTACTAAATATTACTAATTACTAATAATTACTAAATACTAAATTATTACCAATTATGGGTGACACATAAACATATGGATGTATATACATATATATGAGACCTAAATATGTTGTCATATCAACTATATTCTATATTGCCTTTAAATCTTTGTGTGCAGTTTTGTGTTTAAAGTCTTCAAAGCATGAAGAGACACTATGACCTTTAGTGAGGTTGTTCCTAGAATAATTATTATACCCATTTTACATATGAGGAAACTAAAGCTTAGAGAATTTACATGATTGGTCTTTAATTATCTAGATATTGAAGTCAATACTTGATCCTAGTCTTTCCTGATTTCTCCCCTCTTCTTCCTTCTAAATTAGATTGATTCTGCAGTTGCAGGGGTGGGGGGGAGTAGTGGAACAAATTCCAAATTTGACATCTTTATATTATTTGGTGTGTAAATTGCTTTATCAAGAATATTGTAAAATGTGTCAGCAGATTGTGTTGAATTCACCTTTTGTTAGTCTGTGTGTTATTTTTTAGTTAGGAAGTTGGATTAAAAGCTCTAAGTGAGAGCCTTTTTTCGTTTTTATGTACTTACATTAAAGAATAGAAATTTAAGAATTAAATTAATTAAATTGATTAATTAAATGAAAAGAACTAAATAGAAATTAAAGAATTAAAATTTCTTGTCAGTTTCTTTTGGCATTTGTCCACATTAGACCTTTTTTCAGACCTATTTCTGTCCCTAACCAGCATTGTTCTGGTCAACCAGTACATAGATTTGTTGAGCATTAAAGTAAATGTTTATGAATGGATTATAAGCTCATAGATATAAAGCTGTTGGAAACCTTGGAATTACTGTGACTTATTTTATAGTGACTTGACTTTATTCAAATAAGTTGTAAGTGGGAGATCAAGGTTTCAAACCCAAACCCTTTGGTTTCAAAACAGTCAGTTGACAAACTTTAATTAAAAATTAACCGTGTTCTAGAAGCTGTGATGGGCAGCAAGGGGGCACAGTGAATTTAGTGCTCATCTTCCTGAGTTCAGATCCAGCCTCCAACTCTTCCTAGCTGTGATCTTGAGCAAGTCACTTCACCCTCAGTCTTCTTATCTGCTGAGGAAGACAATGACAGATCCACTCTAACATTGCCAAGAAAACCCCAAATGGAGTCATGAAGACACACACACACACACACACACACACACACGTAATTTTGTGGAGGAAAGAAGGAAGCTTTGGTAGCTGAGAAAGATCAGGAAAGGCTTTGAATAGAAAGAAGGTGACACCTATGCCAAACCTGGGTGGGACTTAGGAGAGTTGAAGAGGGAGTGAAT
Source organism: Macrotis lagotis (assembly GCF_037893015.1). Classification (NCBI taxonomy): domain Eukaryota; kingdom Metazoa; phylum Chordata; class Mammalia; order Peramelemorphia; family Peramelidae; genus Macrotis; species Macrotis lagotis. The sequence goes on along the minus strand of NC_133664.1, from coordinate 60,762,350 downwards.
CCACACACCCCGCCCCAGACCAATGGACATGGCTTGTGCAATGGCCATGGCAGGGGCGATGAAGTGTGTGAAGGGAAGTCATAGTAATAAGATTGGAAACATAGGGGAGAACCAGGTTGGAAAGAGTTTTAGTGATGGGGAGCAGCTTCCTGGGCTTGCTGAGCAGCAGGGGGATCCTACAGTCAGACTCGATCATAATGGGGAGAAACTTGAGGCAGGACCACAACTAGAAAGCTACTGCCATAGTGAGAGATAGTGAAGGCCTAAGATGGAGGGTCCAGGGATAGATAGGAGGCAAAATGGCAAGCTCTGGTGACATAGGAGGAAAGATGAAGAATCAAGGTAATTGAGATTGAAATTTTGGATGATTGAAAGAATTATGGGACTTTCAAGAATGATAGTAAAGTTCAGAACAGGGCAGGTTTGGGGTAAAAGGATAATGAATTCTATTTGAGAAAAAAATAATTCCTTAAAATATGATTCACTTAAAAGAAGTCACCTTTAAAGATTATTATCTTGATGCTGTATTAGTATTTCCCTTTTAACAATGAACTGAATGTATTGGGTTTCATTAATAAGTCACTCTTTTTTTTCAGTTTCTTTTTTCACTGAAGAATGATCATTTGCTTCATATTTAAGATTACTTACATTTTGAACTTTATAAAATCCAGTTTTATGTAATATTTAATAATTATTATTATATTATAAATGTGATAATAATTTTAAGTGTAATGAAAGTGTATTTCAGTTTTGAGGACATAAAGACTTTTTTCCTAGCTTGTAAAAATTATGACTTTGCTTTCTAGAATGTGATATAAGGAATGTGTCTAGCACTAAGATACATGTGCATAATATGTAATTTTTATATTAAAACAAAGAATAGATGACATGAAATGGGCAAATTTTAATTTTTTAAGCCTCAATTTTAGTTTTTTGCCACTTGATGGCAGTGAAGGAACTAGTGCTACAAGGGAAGGTTAGGGCAAGACCCTATTATGAATAACAAAAGGGGAGGTACAAAGGAAGTCTCTGACATTTTAATATTATTCACATTTCTAGGTGATATTACTTATATTACAAGTGACAGTAGTGGGGGGGAAAAGCCTCTAGATGGAGCTTCAGTACTTTCTAAGGGAGTCTATTTTCTACACCTTTCCAAATGTATTTTTATATTTGAAATAATACTGTGAAATATAAGCATACTTTCCTCAATTGTTATTTAAGAGTGAATTTTTATAATTTTTAATACAAAAATGCTCTTATTTCTTCAATGGTTTCTAATAATAATTTAAGAATAACATTTTAATTGGCAAATATTAAAATAGTTTCAGTGATTAAATTAGATAAATTGCTTGTGAATGTTTAGTAATTTGCTGTATTTCTGATAAAACATCAGGATACCTGTATGTTACTCTTTTGACCTGTAGAGGAAAAGTCACTAATTCATTCAATGGATTTTAAAAAATTCCTACTATGTATAAGCTTTAGTTCTTTGGGGCGTATAATTTTTTAAACAAATCAATAAGACACTTGATAGTTGGGAGAATGTTTGAATTCTTAACTAAAATTAAACCTACCTAACTTGTGCTTCAGAAAAAAAATTACCTTAAAATGTAACTATTAAAATGAAGGACAAATAGTTTAGCAAATATACAGAGTCTTGGGAGAGTTTTAAACTTTAGTTGCTTAAAATTTTTGAATGTTACATATATTTAAAATTTATTCATATGATTATTTTATAATGAAGTTAATATAAAACTGTATTTTCCCAGAAAGTTTTATCATTTCCTTAATACTTTTCTTTTAGCTATGTTGTTTTGGGGTTTGGGAAAGAAGGTTCCGCACACTCAATATCAAAATTTTGTTAAGTAAAATTTACTGTTTCTATTGCCAGTTGTTTTAAATTGAATGAATTAAATAACATTTTCCCATATCAAAAATAGTATTTTGATTTAATTATTATTTACAAATTTCAAGTCAAGTAGATATGGCTAACATGAAAATTATAGATGATAAAGTGTTATTTTAAAAAGATGGAGATATTTATGTGTATATATAAAATTTAAATCCTTTTGTACTCAAAAAAATTTAAGTAATATGCTCTGCTTATTTCCTCATGCAAAATTTGACGTTTTAGAAATTTTGATTTTTTTCCTATGCACATAGCTCAGGTTTTTTATGTGTTTATGTTTATGTATATGCAATTATATATTTTAAGTTTTAAATTAAAATAACATGCCAAATGACTTTAAAAAAATGAAACCTTCATACTTTACCAATTATGTTTATCTTTATGGTCAAATGAAGATGTTATTGCTTTTTCTTTAGGAACAGTTGTTACCATTTTGAATACTCTGTTGTTTTGGGGGGAATGCATGCTGAGTCTTTTTGAGAGACAAAAAACAGAAAAAGTGAATATTGTTACAACAGATAATTTTATATGAATTTATCCCAATACACCATTATAATTATGTTCGCATTTATTCCTCAAAGTATTTTCAAGTACTATGCTTATAATTTGTCATGATTATGTCAATGTTTATTTTTAAATGGGCACCAAAATAATCTTTTTACATTAATAATGTCCTAGGGAAGTCTTTGATACTATTATATTTTTATTTGGTGCTTTGGAGCTTTGCTTTTTGTTTTGGGTAAATGTGCACAATTGGAAAGCTTTGGTATCATAAGTATGAGAGATGGCATTTTTTTTCCCCTCTCCAAATATTAAGTTAAGCCATGGCTGAGATTATAACTCAAAGAATGTAACTCTCTGCTATTGATAAATCATAAATTGACATAATTTTTAAAAATATTCTTTCTCCAAAAACAATTGCAAGAAGGTTATTAGTAGCTGTCATATAATTTTTTTGGTGCTAATTTCTTTATTAATTCCCAGTATTAACTCTTCTTCACACCTGAAGAGAAAATATATTTCAAGACTGTCTCCTAAGTTTTTAAGACAACATATATTTTATTACTAATTGTTTCTAAACAAAGATAATGTGCCTTAAAATTAGCTATCAGTCTTAAACTGTAGTGATTCAAGTAAATTGTTGTCTTTCTATAGTAAATATCTGGAAACAAAAATATCTGAGAATTGTATAGCATACACAAGAATCTACAATCTATATTAATGTGAAAATTTTCTAGAAATACTAATAAAATAAATTCATCTAGAATAGTTGGTAGTAAAATGAGGTTGCGACATTTTCTACTCTATGTTGAAGGCTGTCGTTTTGTGAGAGAAAAGTTAATTTTTCTTGCTAAAACCTTTTTAAAATGGCCAAAATGCAGCATGAGGTAATTTTGACTGACTGTGACTAATGAAATTCACAATTATCTTCAATTAAGCAAGAAGATTTTTATTTAAATTTTATTTTGGAATCATTTAGTTGTTTTACTGTATTTTTTTTTACTTCTCAGACATTTATATTGGTTTCATGTATACATAACCTTCCTAATTTAACACTTAATTTAAATGAATTCATCTTGCTTAAAGAAGCTGTTGTCAGAATCTGAAGTGAGGCATTGCAGTTGACCAAAAGTCCCTTTTGTAAAAGTATCACTGAATTATGTTGCATTATATTGATAGAATTATCAATTACCATACATTTTTTCAGTGTATAGAAAACAAAATTAAGTACCCAAATAGGAGTTGAAAGCACTTTGAGACAAGAACTCACAAAGCTATCATTTCCTCTTATGTTTCCTTTTAAACTAGTCAATTTATAAATTATCTTGAAATGTGGTCTAGTTAACAGATTTTTATTAAACTGTATGGTGAAAACATAATGAATAAGCACAAGGCAATCTGTAGCAGTTATCGTGGTGTTTAAACCAAATCTCCTTTGATTTGTCAAAACAGCCTATTATAGCTACAATAAAGCACTGAATCAGCTCCTGCTAGAAATACAGAGTTTAAAAAAACACATGCCCATTGTAAGAATTTCTAGAAGGAACATCACTGGACAGCTTTACCATCATCTTAAATAGTAGAATATTATCAACTTCTTTTCACTTTACCTAAGTAAAGTTTTATCATTTCACCACTACTGGATATTCACTTCTTTCACCGGTATCTAAAATAATCTAATATGAACATGTCAGCATCCCCAAATTTGTTTCTTCTCCATTCTCTACATAATTTTCAATAAAATCATTAATTTCTTAATATTCATTTTCCTAACATTATTTATTTTATAATTTATATAAGATAGAGATTACCTTCAATTCTAAACATTCTGTATTAAAGTGATTTTATAATTTTAGGCAACTAATTTTATTTACTATATTCATAAAATATAAAGTTTCAAATCAAATGTGAAATGTCACTGAATTTTTCATGCAGTTTTATGTTGTCTGTGTACTTGTACATGAGTACATGCTTTGTTCCAGAAAATAAATCTCTTACTAAGCAGCATGGAAATGCTTCCTTGTAAACACTGCTTTTTTTCTAAGCTAAATGTAGATGACTACTCTGACTTTTCTGATGACTTTGTTATCCTTTAAACATTAATTTTTATATTAAGACAAAACTGAGGTTAGGTGTAGCTGTATTACTTTTAATTTTTGCGAGGATGAGTAACTAATATTAAGGGTAAATAAATAACTAAAAATTCACTTATTTAGTAAAATTTATTTCTATGGATTTTTATTAAATAATTATCTTATTTCTTTTCCCTCATTTATATTCTCTGACCCAAAATCTGCAAAGAATAAGGTTGTCAAAATTTGTTTTTTTGCTGTTTGATGCTTTTTCTGTATCAGCTGGACATGAGAAACAAAGACTAATTTAACTTTGGCCACTTGTAAAGGCTATTATTTAGAATTTAGTAACAATTGGTAGAGTGAAAATTTTATTTTTTAGCATATTGAAGAATAATTATTATTGGAATTTTCCCCAAATACTTAAAAATAAATGCTAAGCTTTTCAAGCTTTACATTTATATTTATCTTTCTCACATTTAACTATTTTATGAGAAATCATCAAAAACAATGGACATTATATAGGAATTTTTAGAAACTAATTAATGTAAGCCTGACATCTCCTTTTGATGAAACTGTAACAATAAAGATGTATTGCTCTGATCATACTATAAATATTTTGTTAATATTCTGTAGAATATTATATCAAGAATGAACAAAATATTTGACTCTATTAGAAAGACACTTAAAGATAAGGTTATCACTGTATTTCCTATGAAGATACAATATTTTTGCATATGAGATCATATTAAATTGTCTTATAATTATGTCCTACATAAAACAGATTTAATTCATGATTTACAACTCATTTTTTTGCTGGCAAATCAAAGGAAGAAATAATGAGTTATTTGTTGTACTTCAGAATAGAGAAAGCATTCAGTTCCAGATGTAATACATAAAATTATTTAGTACAAGATTGAAATATTCATTGTAAGTTTTAAGTTTTAAGAATTTACGTTTGGTTCCTTCCCATTGAATTAATTATAACTTTATGTGTATGTTTGTTCTTTTTTTTAAGTTTGTTTGAGATATTGTAAATATTGAGTGAAATTTTGTGAAATACATTTAATTGATTTTGATATTTATTAAAAAGATAGAAATTATTTGCAATTCTAAAACTGGAAAAATTTAGATGAGGAACAATTATTTTATGTAGCAAAATCAGGTAAACTTTATAGTTCAAACTTTTGTTGAATTACATCAAGATGAAAATTCCTGACTTTCAAGTTTATTAATTAATGAATTCTACTTGAGAATTGCTGATAATGAGTAGAATACTTTGGTATGGAAAATTACTATACAATGAATATAAAATTGGATGTTAAAAATTCATTTGTTGTATTTAAAAATTCTTTATGTATTATAGTTACATATTGATTGTTAGGGACCTTTGTCAGATTTTTAAGTAACCAGATGAATGTAATTATAGAGGAAAGTGTATGAAATGAATTGCATTTTAGTATAGGAAATCATCAGTTTTTATGAAATATAGCAAAGCTATAATGATAGTATGCTATACAGAGGCTCTCCAGAAATCTTAATAAGGCTTTAATCTATTAAAGTTATGAAACTACACTAAGATTTTGGGGATACCCTATAGTATACTTATTTACAAGGAAGCTTGATTCTGACATGTTTTACTGATGAGTATAGAAAAGGTTAGGGCATTATATTCTAAGAATAAATGAATAAATAAATAGATAAATTCCTATCTTTTAATGCGAATTTACTGATTTAGTTCTTATTGAAGCAAATATTTTTCAAAGTTTCTCCTATAATTGAAATTTCAAGTGATTTTATAGTTATCAAAGGGATTTTACGGTTATAGGATTAAGGATACTTATGGATCTCAATTTCTGACTTTCTTTTTCTTTTAACATGAATGTCTTCTAGGCTTTTTATAGCATATAGCTTTTTTTAAAAAATTATACTATCTTGAGATTTGGAGGAGGGGCAGGTGTTTTCATTACAACAGCTTCACTATTAGTTTTTAAAAGTTTGTATGCATGGAGAAACAGTTTAAACTAAAAAAGTAAAATATTTTTAATTTTGCTTCAACTGAATAAATACATGTTCCTCCTAAAATACAATGTAACCACACAATAAAATAGAAAAAAATCCTAAATTAGTTAAGTATTGTTAATTTAACTTGCAATGGGATTCCTCTTTGCTATTTTCTGTCAAGAGAATTTTGATACCTTTTATTTCTCTCTGATGTCATAACTCAAAAACATGAGAGGTAGGCATCAAGTGTTAGTACCAATTGATGCTTTTAGATAACTATGAGACTCTAAGGTCAAGTATAATTTAAACTGAAAACACTTAAGATTCACAAATTTTAATGCAATTCAAGGAAGGCCGGAACTATTTCACATAGTGATTCTGGGAAGGAAATGAATTGCAAAGCTTTGAGTGTAAAGAGTGTTTAATAGATGTGATGTTCTTGTCACAGCCACCTTATCTCAAATCAGTACAAATAGATCACAGTGGGTAAAATTTTGAATTCGGGACAGATTTAGTTCAGTGGCTTTAAAGTACTTGAGGGGCATTAATTAGAGTCCAGGTAAGAGAAATTCAGTACAAATCAAGAGCAGAAACACTTTAAATTCCTCCTCCCGTTTTGTAGTCCTTTCCCTTCTCCCTTCCCACTGGAAATGATTTCTAAATAAAGAGGTCTTTAGCACAATATACTTGAATACAGAAGTGCAGTTCAAAGAAAAGTTTTATCTCCGTGGGAGATCAGACCTCACCCACTGAACTGTAGACACAGGTCTGGCCCTTTAAATTTTTTTACATTTGCATAAATAAATAGTTGATGTCTTTTCTAAATGCTACTGAAGTAATTAGCTTTCAAAGAGGTTTGTATATTAACTCTAAACAGTTGTTAGCATTTACAGTTCAGTCTACTGATACTTTCTTTCCATGTTAGAATTAATTATGATTGATATTTTTAAAAATTTCTTTTACCCAGTTATCATCTTAAGATCTCTCTCATTTCAAGAAATGGTTTTTAAATCCTTTAGCTTAAAATATACTGAATAAAGAGTCCATATTCTTTAATGTCAATATTGCATATTGCTGTTGTAGTTGCTGATGAATCCATAGGGAACAATGTATGTGTAAAATAGTGGAATATATCTTATATTTTCAAATCTAATTGAAAATTTTATTTACAATTTAACATGATTAATGCTAGAATGGGCCAGTTTATCTCGTGTTTGATTTAGACTAGAAACTTTTACACTCAGTTGATGCTTTGTTTTTACAAAGAGGCTAAAAGGTAACCTATTTCTAGTCTAGTCATTCTAGTTTATTTCCATAGGTTCATTTCTTGGTGGTTCACAAAAGCAGAAGTGTATGCTAATTGAGAAAAAGGTTTTAAGCTGAATTCTAGATTTGTATTCACAAACTTTAATATACATTGTATACCACCCTTAGAAAATAATTTTCCTTTAGTAATGGCTAAAGTCGATGGTTCATTACTTAGATAGATGGGAAGTAAAAATGGCATTAATTTATTTTTTTCCCTTTCAAACAAATGTAGGGGTTGGTTTAAAGTAAATAGATTGGCTATCGATTTGAACCTTTCTTTGATTTTCTTCAGGCAAGCTGTAGCCCAAATTTATCATCTTTACTAGTTCCCAAGAATACAAAGTGAATTTTTATGACAAAACATGTCTTTTCCTTTTTTTTTCAGGATTTTGAGTTGTCACTTATTAAACTACCATTTACAAATAGCACTTTCATGTTAATTTAAAGAAATTTTATGTAAATAATTTCTATATAAATGTGAATTGTTAATATTAGTATAAATATTCCTTAATATAAACCAAAATGAGAGGGAAAAAAATATTTGTAACAAATATCTTCAAAAAGGATTCTGTAGATAGTTTGTTTTAAAATCAATCAATATTTATAGATTTATAACCTCTTGAATATTGGATACTCTTTCAGTGGTGCAACTGAAGCCCATCAACACCTTCTCATCCCAAGTGAGTCTTGCTCATGACCTGCAATAAATTCTCCGTCATCATTCTGCCTCATGTGGTAGGGGCCTTCTTCTGGAAATGTTAAGATTTCCTGGATCCTGACGGACCACACAGGCTGTCTGCCAGTGTGTCCTGTGCTCTTGACACATCACTGGCCTACCTCCTTTTCTAAATAGACATCTCTTGGATGATATGCATTAGGAGCCTTTTCTGTAAATTTATTCATTGGTAATAGATGGCAGCCTGCTCACGCCTTCCACTGCTGCACGTCACTCATAATGTTTAACTTTTCAGAGACTGTGAGATTATTACATGACTTGTGGCCATATTTCTGGAAGAATATGATGTTAAAATAGGAGTTTTTGTTTTAATAGGCTCATTAAAAGCTTTGAACAGTTTCCCAAGAACCAGTCCATCCCACTCTAGGGGCATTTAAACTCCATCCTTAGCTTCTTTCTAACACACACACACACACACACACACAACACACACTCAGTTGTCCTTTAAACTATACATCTTCAACTAGACAATTTTTCATCTTGATTTATTTTGTGTGGATAATCAGGCTAAATTTTTTTTGATGCTTTAGGGATCTCACTTTGGTCACAAGACAGTGTTCTTTGATATGTAATCAATCCTGCTCAATCTGCAAACAGAAACATATAGAAGATTCTACTATTCCTGGAGAATCTTTTATTTTTTTTTAAATCTTAAGAGTATTTTCCCCAATTACATGTAAAATAGTTTTCAGCATTCATTTTTGTAAAATTTTGAATTCTGATTTTTTCCCATTTTTTCTTCCCTCTTCCTTCCCTAAGACAGCAAGTAATAGTATAGGTTATACTATGAACAATCATGTTAATCATATATCCATATTAGTCTCCTTGTGAAAGAAGAATCAGAACAAAAGGGAAAAACCTCGAGAGAGGAAAAAAGCAGATTTTTTAATGAAAATAATGTGCATTGTTCTACATTCAGATGCCTTAGTTCTTTTTTTGGATGTGGATGGCATTTTCCATCACAAGCCTTTTAGAATTTTCTTGGATCACTGTTGCTGAGAAGAGCTAAGTCCATCATAACTAATTATCATATAGCATTGTTGTTCTTCTGGTTCTGCTCACTTCTCTCAGCATCAGTTCATATCAGTCTTTACAGATTTTTCCTGATATCTACCTGCTCCTGATTTCTGATAGAACAGTAATATTCCATTACATTTATAAACTGCAGCTTGTTTAGCCATCCCTTCTTGATGGGCATCCTTTCAAATTCCAATTCTCTACCACAACAAAAAGAACTGCTATAAATATTTTGTACATGTATGTAGGTCCTCTTCCCTTTTTTTTTAATGACCTTTTTGGGATAAAGACCTAATTTATACACAGTTCCAAACTGCTCTCCAGAATACTTGGATTAGTCTGCAACTTCAACAATTCATCAGGGCCCCACTTTTCCAAGATTCTCTCCAACATCAGTCATTTTCCTTTTCTGTCATTTTAAACAATCTGATAGTGTGAGGTGGTGCCTCGGAGTTGTTTTAATTTGCATTTCTGTAATCAACAGTGAATCCCTCTTCATGTCGGTCCCCATTCTAGACATCCTAATGACTGTGGCAAACACCCTTATGAGCATTTGTCTAAAATACAGTCAGGTAGTCAGTAAACATTTTTTAATCACTTGCTATGAGCCAGGCCCTGCACAAACTTTAGTCTTATCAGTCTTCTGCTCAAGAGGCTTCCATACCTTTCTTACCTCTAAGTAGAAAATAATTCATGTCTTTGACATTTAAAACACCAGTCCTTCCAACATTGCTGACATCTACACACTCTAAATTTCATTAATCTGGCTAATCTGTTGTTTCCCCCCACACAGTTTCATCTCCCACCCTGGAGCCTTGGCACAGTCTGTCCCCTCTGCCTATAAATGCTCTTTCTTCTCTCTTTTTCTTCTTGGACTCTCCTGTTTCTTTCAAGACTTAGCTTGAATGTCCCCTCCTACTGAATGCCCTACCTGTTACTGTCCCCCATTATAATTACTTTGTTTATATTGTTTCCTCCTAGAGAAATCTAACCCTTAAAGGGCAGGGTCTGTTTTCCTTTTTGTCTTTGAATCCCCAATGTCTTCTTCAATGAAATGAAATTAATCTGAATTGATTGAATAGTCAACCATTACGTGAAATTGAAAAGATTTTATAGTAATAAAATCAGTGGAGCCAGGATAAAAAGGGAACATTGATTGGAGAGAAGTCTTTGCAGCAAATATTTCTCATAAGTAAGTGTATGATATCCAAGTAATATAGGAAATTAAAAAAACAAGACAAATAGACTATAAACAAACAACTCTCAGAAGAACTGCAATCATATGAAACATTGCTCTGAATCAGAAATAATAGCACTCTGACATTTTAATTTGCAATAGGAACCAATAGCTAACCCCACCACCCAGTGCATGATAGGCTAGTTTTTCCATGAAGGTTATGGAGATCTTCTTTGAGATCTGTTTGGCTAAAGATGCCAAAGGCTCAGGCAGTTGATGTTACTTTCTCATTACTGAGAATCAAATAGCTACAGAGACCTTCAAGACCACCCATATAAAGCACTAGCAATGTATCTCCCACCTAGAACATGCATCACACCTTGCAAATTGGCAGAGAAACAAAAAACTGGAAGTTATTGGTGTGGGAGCCACCTCAGGAAAAGAGCTGCACTAATTGGCCCAACCATTTTGGAAGCAATTGGAACTAACATGCCTGCCACCTTTGACTCAAAGATCCTGATGCTTGGCACCTATCTCAAGGAAATCAAAGATAGAAAAGTCCCAGTTACCCAAAATTTCCATAGCAGCACTTTTTTTGATTGATAGGGCCTAGAGACAAAGTAAAAGCCAATTGAGTGAAGAATGGTTGCATAAATTAAGACTCACAAATTTGATAAGATTATAGCTCTATAAGAAATGATGAACATCAAGGAATTCTATATGGGAGATAATAGATAAAGACATAGATATTTGTTATTTTTTTCAGTTGTGTGAAACTGTTTTTGATCCCATGTGAGTTTTCTCGGCAGTGACACTGGTGGGATTTATTGTGTCCTCCAATTCATTTTACAGATGAGGAAACTGAGGCAAACAAGATTAAGCTATTTACTCAGGGTCACATAGCTAGTAAATATCTGAGTCTGGATTTGAACTCAGATCTTCCTGACTTCAGATCCAGCACTATCCACTTAGCCACTTCAAGTATAGATATAGATGACTCCAGATAAACTGCTACAAAGTGAAGTAGGACCTGAAAAGTAGTAAGCACATTTAAAACAACATTTAAATAGAAAGAACAAAAAGAATTAAGAAAATAGACCTCACTTGTCTCATAAAAAAGATGGTGGGCTATGGATGTAAAATTTCCTGTTAGTTTTTAAATTGTTTTGTTTTGCTAAACTATTTTTTTTTCTCTTGTAATGACATTTCTTTTTACAAGACATTACTTGCTATTTAGTGAGTGGGAAGAGGGGATTGGTTTAAAAATGCATGGACCCCACTGCGTCTGTTTTTGCAACTGGGACATCCTACACAGCCCTTTCTTGCCCAGATTCAACCGGCCACTGCCGCTGGCCTCTGCTTCTTCCCCAAGGTCCTCCTGGGGATCACTTGATCCCATCTGCCCACCTGGGCCTGACTAGATCCAGGTTTCTCCTCTGAGTCCCACACCAGCCTCCCCGCCTGCCTCAGTCCTTCCATTGAGTCTGTTCTCTCCTTGCTCCTATTCAGCCATGGATCCAGGCCTTGGGCCTTTTCTGGGTGAGACTCACCTCAAAACCAGTCCCTGCCTCTTCTCCATACTCCTCTGGCTTATACCTTGACCTCCCTCAGGAAGCACTCTGAGGATGGTGATATTAAAATTCTAGATGTGAAAGCTATGACTAGCATTGAAAGAGAAAGTACATGTTATCATATTGTATAGGAAACTGGTATAGTACACTAGCGGTCTTACAAAAAGCATGGCATGGTCTTATAGTTTAGGTACTTTAGTTATCTGGAAGTGAAGAAAATACACCCAAGCAACCTTTTAAAATGTATGTAAGATAAATTTTTATTGGATCATACTGTATTTCTAACTTGTTTTCCTTAATAGTATTTGGGTACTGGGTTAATCTTTACTACTTAATAATGGTGGTCTAATTTATCTTATTTACTACTGATATTCTGAATATTTGTGTATAGATATCCTTTGAGGTAAATTAAATACCACCTCTCCCCAGAGACCTTTCCAAGTTACTGCAGGTGGAAGCGCCCTCTCTCTCCTGTTGATTGTATATCATTTATGATGCTTATCACACACGACTATTTCAGGATTGTATAGATCTTATATCATTTAAAAATTATTGGTTTTTTTATCATGAATTTAATCTCTTAGTTTGTAAGCTACATATAGGCAGGAAGAATTTCTTAGACATCTTGATATCTATATCATCTTGCACAGCGCAGGTTCTTAACAGTGGGTGCCTAGTGCCTTGGCAAGCACTGGAAATACAAAGAAAGGCCCATAAAAGAAAATAAAAAAGGCCCCTGTCCTCAAGACAATTGTGTTGTTAATATTGAAGTCCATACAAGCTAGGCAGAGTCCACAAAGAGGAAGGCACCGGCAGTGGGCAAGGGGCTGAGAACGGCCTCCTGAAGCAGGCGGGGGATCCAGGAATCTTGAAAGACAGAGGTGAGTGGTCAGAACATCCAGGGCCGGGCCAGCCAAGATGAGACACAGTAGAGCCCGGAGTGTGTGGAGGGAGACAGGGTCAGAAGACCAGAGCGGCGAACTGAGTCTTCAAGGGAGAGCTGAGCATTCGGGAAGAGAGGAGAGGAGAGGAAGGCCTTGCTGCTTGGAGGCCCGGCTCTTAGTATACTAATGATGTAGGAAAATGGCAAGAGGGGATGGGAGTTTCTTATAGACTGACAGCGATGTTGGCAGTGGGGAAGGAGCCAGCAGATGGGAGGTGTTTAAGATGAAAGATAGAGATAGAAGAAAAATGAGAGTGGGGCATTTTGCTGGTAAAGTCAGGAGAAGGGATCAAAGGTCAATGTGGAGGGGTTAGCCTTGGCAAGGACAAGGTCCACTCTCGTTATCAGGGTCCAAGTGAGGGAGGAGAGGAGGAATGGGAGGTCTTGGTGGAGACCTTGGGGGCAGAGTGGCAGGAGAGGCTTGGAACAACTTCAGGCTAAGAAGGGTGGCCACCTGCCTTATTGAGTTGAGGTTACATTCAGGATTAAATAACATACATTTGTAGTGGACCCAGTCAGCATGATTTTATGATGTCTTCCATCTTTGTTCGGCATCATGTGATAAAGGGTTATTGGGTTTAAAAATAAATGTTTTAATCCAAAAAGTTGCATATGAACAAATAGGTTCAGCTAGGGTCTGTAGTATCTTTTCTAAAGGTCAGTCCCTTGAAAGATACTTCAAGTCAGATAAGATAATATACCATTGTCACGTAACATATCTCTGATCACTTTTTGATTCTATGATTCTGTGATCCCTGTGGCTCATACTTCAGAACAGTTGAGCTGCTGCTCTCTTTTGCCTAACTGATCTGTAAAATGAGGATAATAATACATACCTCCCAGGGGCATGAGGATGAAATGAAATGTGAAAGCACTTTGAAAAAGATAAGAGCTTTATACAAATGTAAGGTGGTTCTATTATTAAAAGTATATCATCATGGACCCCACATCTACCTCTTATATTTTCTATTGATTTACTCCTTCTCCTAGACAACAACCCACTCCACGCCTGTGTTTGACATCACTGTGCAACTTTACAAGCTACTGAGGCCTTGATAAGCATATTTCTTCTTTCCAAAAGGTTCATGCATCCTTCCGTACAATTGACTCAATACAAAAGGAGCGATTGACTTTCTGACTTTTGACTATAGTTTTTAGGTCTTAAAAAAATACATTTGTTCAAGTCATAAAACATAACCAAGCCCTATATTTGGCCAGATGACTTGTTTTCATCATAAATGGAAAAATGAAAATTGTAAAATGTGGAATTGGTGTGAAACTTTTTTAAAAAATTCTTTCCAGGGGTGGCTAGATGGCACAGTGGATAGAGCACTGGCCCTGGAGTCAGGAGAACCTGAGTTCAAATGTGGCCTCAGACACTTAATAGTTACCTAGCTGTGTGGCCTTGGGCAAGTCACTTAACCCCATTGCCTTGCAAAAACCTAAAAAAAAATTCTTTCCAAATTTAAATGTGGTAAAGATATTGTGTCCTATATTGGTGAGCTTTTTTTGCATTTATTATCTTTCCTGTCCTCATCAAGCATCTGCTAGTTTAAATATATTAATATATGTATGTATATATGTATGTATGTATATATACACATATGAGGGTGGTGTTTATAAAATTCTACATTTTTAAGTCCATCACATTTATTACAGAAAGTGAGTAGCGAGGCCTCTGGTAAACTGATTAGTCATTGCATCATTCATTGCATTTGTTCTTTGTCTTTCAGAGTTGTTTTTCTTTATAATGTTTATTATATAAATTTTTATAATGATGTAGATGTATTCTGTACATTGTTCTGTTTCTACATATTATACACTTTAAAAATTCATAGTTTCTTCTGAAACAGACTATTTCCTCATTTCTTGTGTCATTAATATTCCATTAAATACATATACCATAATTTAGCCATTGCTCACTAGATAGATAACCCCAAAATTGCCAATTTGGGGCTATTTCCAAATAAAGCTGCTCTTAAATATTGTATATGTATAGATCCTTTACCTCCTCGCATCTCCTTTGAGGTTAGGTCTAATAACACGCAAAAAATATGCATATCTTTGTGACTTTGGGGTTTAGTTCCATATTACTTTCCAGCATAGCTGGATTAATTCACAACTCTACCAATAACAATAGTGTGCCTGATTTCTTGCAGGTCTTCTACTACTGTCATTGTCCCTTTTTTATTTTTGCCATTGTGACGGCTATGAAGAATAATCATGAAATTATTTTAATCTTCCCTTTTCTGATTAATAATAAAGTATTTTTTCCATGTGGCTATAGTTTGGATTTACTACATTGAGAACAGCCTGCTTTGACTGTTTATTCACTGGAGTATCATCTTTTGTCTTACATATTAAATCAGTTATATATCTTAGAAATGAAACCTTTATCAAAAAAACTTGTTGGGGCCACTAAGTGGTGCAGTGGATAGAGCATTGGCCCTGGAGTCAGGAGTACCTGAGTTCAAATCCAACCTCAGACACTTAATAATTACCTAGCTGTGTGGCCTTGGGTAAGCCACACTTAACCCCATTTGCCTTGCAAAAACCTTAAAAAAAAAAACACCAAACTTGTTGCTGAGATTTTTCCGAGTTAATTTTTCCCCTCCCCAATTTAAAAACATTTAACTTTATACAAAGTTGTCCATTTTATCTTCTTTGATTCTCCTTATCTCTTGTTGACTGATAAATTCTTCCTAGATCTGAAAGATAATTTCTATTTTACTCCTCTAATTTGCTATGATAATTTTTAGATCTTAAGAACTGTATTCATTTGGAGTGTGTCCTGATGTGATATATTTCTGCTTTCAAGTTTTCCCTGTAATTTTTGTCTAAAAGTGAGTTCTTACTATAGTAACTGGGTCTTTGAGTTTAACCAGAAGCTGCTGTTGTTTTTGTTTCCTTCCATTTGTATTTACAAAATTGTTCCACTGGTCAACTTCTGTTTTTTTTTTTTAGCCAGCACCAAGTCATCTTAATGATTACTGTTTGTAGTTTAATTTAACATGTGGGGTCCTTTTCCTTTTTGCCTTTTTTTTCATTACTTCTCTAAGATTCTTGTTCCTGTGCATGAATGTCATATTTTTTCTAACTTTATTAAGTAATTCTTTTGTAGTTTGTTTGGCATAAATTGTATAAATGAGCAAATTTAGATAATATTGTCATTTTTATTATATTGGTTTGGCCTATTCAACAGCAACAAATATTTCTATAATAATTTAAGACTGTTTTTACTTCTCCAGAATCTTTTATAGTGCATTTAAATCCTGGGTATGTCTTGGGGATATAGATTCACAGATATTTTATATATTCTGTAGCTATTTTCAATAGAATTTCTCTTTCTAGATCTTCCTTCTATGCTTTGTTTGTATCATTCAAGAGTGCCGATAATATATATGGATTAATTTTACAGCCTGCAATTTTGTGGAAGTTATTGTTTCAAATAATTTTAGTTAACTGTCTAGGATTCTTTAAGTATATCATTCTATCATCTCCCAAACCACTAATTTTATTTTTTCTTAGTCTGTGCTTATTTACTCAATTTCTTTTTTTTTTTGTATTTTTTTCCTATTGCTAGCATCAAAAAGCCATGATAGTGATAGATGTCCTTGATCTTATCATAAAAGACTCTAGATTATCCCTATTTCATGTATATAATCCCTCTTGGATTATTTAAATGTTAGATCCATTTATTGTTATGTTTTATTATGTTGATAACAGAAATGGGTGTTATATTTTTGTCAAAATTTTAAGTTTATATAACTCCTTTGATCAGTTCAGTTAAAAATGAGATTCAAGTCTTCCTATTCCCTCCTCATTGGTGTAGACTTGTACTTGTGCACTTCATTATGTTTTTCCCTTTGCTTCCCTGTCATATTAATTTCCTTTCTTTTTCCATTCTTTTAAGATCATCAATTTTTTTTTTTAAATCCCACTTCCAGGCCCTCTATCTTATCTGACTTCTAAGTGTTCATAAAGGTTGCTCCCCATTAGAACATAAACACACCAACCTTAGAAAATCATTTCTTCTTCATCTCTTATGCTTATCTTTTTATATTTCCTTTGACTCCTATGTTTCTATTTCCCAGGTTCTACTCAGTTCTGATCTTTTTAACAGGAATGCTTGGAAGTCTTCCTTTCATTAAAGGTTCAATTTTTCGGGGCAGCTAGGTGGTGCAGTGGATGGAGCACTGGCCCTGGAGTCAGAGTACCTGAGTTCAAATCCGGCCTCAGACACTTAATATATTATTACCTAGCTGTGTGGCCTTGGGCAAGCCACTTAGCCCCATTGCCTTATAAAAACCTAAAAAAAAAAATTCAATTTTTCTCATATTGGAGTAAGCTTAGTTTGCTGAGAAAGGAATTTTTTTTATTGGCAGCCAATATCTTTTACCTTTTGAGATCTCATGTTCCCTGCTCTTCACTCCTTTACAGTGGTAACTTAAATTTTGTGTGATCCTTCACTGGTTCTTTATTAAACTCCACTGGCTACTTATAGCATTTATTTTTTTTACTTGGAAATTCTGGATTTTGGCAGTTGGACTTTTTACTTTGGGGGTTTCTTCTGGAATCTAATTGATAGTATTGCATTTGGTAGATTCTTTTTTGTGGTAGGGACTGGGACCTCCCTAGGTCACTTAGGCTGGAAGTACAGTTGCTACTCATGGGCCCCATCCCAACACTTAGTGGCATAAAAGTTAGAAAGATGACCGTCTGTGTTTTCTCCTTTGATTCCTGACCACAAATCAGCCAGACATTCCTCTTAGAATCCAATATGTCAGGGGTGGCACCTAGTGCACAGTGGATGGAGCACCGGCCTTGGAGTCAGGAGTACCTGGGTTCAAATCCGACCCCAGACACTTAATGATTACTTAGCTGTGTGGCCTTGGGCAAGCCACTTAACCACATTGCCTTGAAAAATCTAAAAAAAAAAAAGAATCCAATATGACAAAAACTAATGTCATCTCCAGCCACACCCTTAAGCAGTCCTCTCCTCCAAACATCTCTATAACTGTCAATAGTACAATACCCTCCCAATCAGCCATCTAGCTGTCATCCTCCTCTTCATTCTCTCTCACCGCGGTTCCTATACCAGCCTGTTGATTTTACTTTCATCATATTTCTTACATATGCTTCTCTCCTCTGACACCAGCACCCCATTGCAGGCCCTTATCCCCTCCTGCCTGGACTATTGCCCTAGTCTTCTGTTTGGGCTATTTGCCCTAAGTCTTTCCTTACTCAAGAGCATCTTCCACTCAAAGTAATATTCTTAAAACTCCCATCTCTTTCTGATCGTCTTATACTTCACCCCCACCACCTATACTTCTTCTTCCAGCCAATAATCCTGGCCTTTTGCTATATCTTGAACTGTTGCCTGACTCTGGCCATTTATTTAGTGCCTACACTAGTATACAAAAAGAGGCAAATGACAATCCCTAGTCTCAGGAACTTCTCAAACTAATGGAAGTACAAACAAATATACATAAAGCAAGTTCTATATTGAAGAGATAAGAAATAATCAACTGAGGAAGGACCCCAAGAATTTAGAAATGTTGGGAAAGTCTTCCTGCAGAAGTGGTTATTTTGGTTGGAACTTAAAGGAAGCCAGGGGAAACCAGTGGGCAGAGTTAAGAGGAAAAGCCAGAGAAAGTGCCGAGGGCTGAGAAGGGGAGTGTCTTTTTCGTGGAACAGTGATGGAAGCCAGTTTTAACAGAATCAGAAAACATTGCTTTGATCCTATAATTGTTAATATTAAATAAAGAAATGAGACATATGCTTGTGAAATGTTTGCCACTCTCCTCACAAGTAATCCAGTGGAAAATGAGAGCTATATAACTGGCCTAAGGAAACTTAAGCAGTGACTTGAACAAAGAAGTAGCCTGAGTGTTTGTCTTGTGACTGGAACAGGAGGTGGTGGTCCAGTCACATGGAGGGATAGCATATGGACAGCTTGAATAATGCTATGAGTAGCCATTTCATAATAAAAGATCTAAAGGAAGCTCCCAGCTTGTCGGATAGACATTCCATGAAAGATGTATGCATACACTGGACAGGAGTTGTTCAGGATCAGAAGGAATCGAAGGGCTATGATCTGCAGCATTAGTGGGAATATCCTCAATAAAAAGGTTATAAATTCATTAAAGTATGGAATTGAACTGTGACCAACAAATTTATCATCTCATTTTTACCAGAATGGATGTGTTTACCAAAAAGTACAGCTAAAGGAGTCTAACACCATCATTTCGTCTACAGTATGTATCAGCTAATTGTTATTGCTTGTGAATTATCTCAATTTCCGACCCCTTTAAGTGAATATGAAAATCTAAAGGCCCTTTGGAGCCAGCAACTGGAACCAAGAAAGTTCCTAGAAACTTCTGTAAGAAGTCTTTGGATTATTTTTAAGCATTTTATAAATAATTGAATGACAAATAAGGAATTAGAAATTTAATGCCTTGTGTACAGTTTTAGTACATTAATACTTTTCATAAAATTGCTCATACTATCACAGTCAATTTAAGCAGTTACCCTTTAAGTTTTACCATTTGAGCTTCCATTTAAAAGTGTATGATCTTTCATTTTTATTCCTATATGTTTAGTTTCTAATAATTTAATAAGTTTTATAAGAGAATTTTATAATATTATGATTATTTACAGTAATAGACTATGACTGCTTTTCAAGGAACAGTCTAGCAAAATACTGAGAAACTCATCAACAGAAGGGCGGCCACTTGCTGATGAATTCTTGGCTGCAACAACCCATGAAACAAAGTAAAATAGAAAATGAACATCAGTCTTGTGCATCCCTCTTCTGTTTCTGAGGCAAGGGTGGCAAAGAAAGAAGCAGAGAATGGCAAGAATTATAGTTTGGGGACCATTATAAATATTAACTTAAATGGCAATAATTTAAATGTGAGGTTCTAATCTAGTGACCCACAACTTGATATATAACTGGATGAACTGAACCATATAATTTGACACTATTTCTATAAACAAACCAGAAAATCAGAACAAATTTGTGACTTCCAGGTTCTCCTTGAGAGACAGGTAAATGAAAGAGTTGTTTTTACCATATGTTTAAATGCAACAAGAAATCTCATTTCATGGGACACTTTGGTCATCTGTATTTCAGTGTTTATTATAAGCATTTGATGATGATGATGAGGAGGAGGATATGGCATATAGGTGTTGTGGTGAATAGAGCACTGGCCTTGGAGTCAGGAGGGCTGGAGTTTGAATCCAGACTCTTGACACTTACTGTCTGTTTGACCTTGGGTAAGTCACTTAACCGTGATTGCCTCACATCTAGGTCCCTCTCCAGTCATCCCTATTCTTATCTGGCCACTGGACCCAGATGGCTCTGGAAGAGAAAGTGAGGCTGGTGATTTATCACAGCCCCTCCCCCTTACTCAAACCCAATTCATGTACTTGTCATGACATCACCTCTTTGATGTCTTGGTGTTAGAGAACAAAGGACAAACATTATCATAGACATTTATTTAAAAAAAGTCATCATAAAGTCATCACAGCTTGTGCATAAATATTTATTGAAAAGGGTGAAGAGTTAGAGAAATTCATTGAAGAACTCAGTAAAACTCCCCAATTAAATCAAATTTAATAATCAGTGACTTCATTAAGAATCTATCAAGTACAACATGTAATGTCACGCAATGTCTTGGTGCTAGAGCAGTTCTATAAAGTACCATGTCAGATCCAACAAAACTTTAACTTCCATGATGCTTTTCATGATGTCTGGTCCCTAAAGCTCCCTATTCCTTTTATTGAACTACACTTTTTAGAATTTCGTATTCTTTGTCGTTCTGAACAATGTTAATGAATCAGTATTGCTATCAGTAGAAAAATGTGCATACATTATACATAGCTATATTAATAAGTAAAGCTTTTCTTTCCCAGTTAGGATCTTTGTGTATTAGAAGTTTATTACCCCATCCCCCCCATTCTCCCCAAGGGGGAAAAAAGCACATGTCTGAAGCCTTCCATTCTTCACTTCAGAGAATAACCCAAGGTCAGTCTCCTAACACTTGGTAAATAATTGGCATGTACTCTATAAATATTCATCCTTCCTTACTTTTTATTTTAATTTGTCCTTTCCTCTATTGGTCAAGAAGGTCCTCTCCCCTCACCCACCCCATAACTTCATAGACTACAATCTACTTGGTCCAGTGTCTTCGGAATACCTTGAATAAGCCTTCTATATCCATCCCCTTTGTTAGCTAGTCTTGAATAAATAAAGAAATATTTCTAAACCATATTCTCATTCCTTGACCATTTACTGTGCTCAGAGACCCAAGTAGAAGCAGCTGGATAACACCTTGTTTGTCCTTTCACCATCTTAGAACCACCCAAAGGAGGGAGTATGTCTAACACATGTCAGAGATAGGAATTTTCTTAAACAACAGGGCAGGGTTGGGAAGCCATCTTTGGGCCTGCCATACTATTGTCCTTATCTGCATATAGATTTGGAGGCCTATAGCCCCTAGACAGTTATAAAGGATATTTTAAAATAAATCTCTTTTTTTTTTAAACATGTAAGGCTTGTGATATGAGTTTCCTTTGCTTACTTCCTATTAAAGGTGCTTGGAATACCACTTGTAATATGGAGAAGAATCTACCAACCAAGTGAAGCCTTTGGAAAGGATAAGAGAAAGTGATGAAGTCTTTTTAATTCCTCAACTTCAGGGAGTCAAAATTCTAGTTGCTGGAATTCCTGATTCGAATCCATAAATTATTATGTATTTATATATTATTTTAAACATTAATCATAATTAATATATCCATTTTTATAAGCACATTGAGGTCCAATGAAATTAAATGACTTGTTCGTAGTTATACAGCTTGTCAATTTTAGAAATAGGACTTGAACTTGAGTTCAGCATTCTTTCCACTTTACTATATTGCCTCTCAGAAAGAACATATATACATATATGTTCTATATAAATATATATGTGTCTATACACGTGTGTATGTTGTATGTAAATTTGTGTAGGATATGACTATGGATTAAAAAAAACAAAAATTGCCAAAATCTTGGAGTTTTCACAGCAACTTGTCACCTACACATCATAAGTACTCTGCTAAATAAGAGTCATGAAACACTTAATAAATATACTAACCAATATAATAAAATCAAATTAAGAATATATTAATAGAAAGGAAATAATTGTCTACCAATTTGCAAGTTGCTTCTGAATATTTTGTCTTTGTAAAGTCAAATCCCCATTTCTTTTAATACAAAGATCAAAATCTACACTAAATTAGAAGAAAAGTAAAATGAGATAATGTAGTATGTAGTTACTGAAAAAAAATGAGAAGTGGATAAAGGAATAGACAATGACAGATTATTCCTCTTTTTAAAAAAATTGTTTAAGGCAGTGGGGTTAAGTGACTTGCACGGGGTCACACAGCTAGGCAATCATTTAAGTGTCTGAGGCAAAATTTGAACTTAGGTCCTCCTGACTCCAGGGCCAGTGCTCTCTTCATTGCGCCACCTAGCTACCCCTATTTCTTTTTATAATTAAAATTTTCTTTTTTTTAACTCTGAATTTACTCAAGAAGACACTAATATTTCCATATAGAGAGCAGAATGTAAAGAGAATTTTACATGAAGTCTCTTCCATATCACTTATTTTTGAGTATATAATACATTCCATGTGTTATCTTCAAAACTGTCCTGTTTGTCTGTATTTCTTTATGAATGTACTTTTTCTATGCATTAAAAATGTTTCAATGACCTTCTTTTTTTGGCATCACTGTTATGACCTTCTATTCCCCATCTAATTAAAAACAGCAGTTATTCCAGCAGAACATATCCATGGAGTGTCCATGACAAATAACGTATTGCTCTTTCCGCACCTTGAATCCAACACTTCTCCATCAGAAAACAGATAACATGCTTCATTATGGGTCATCTGGAGACATCATTGGTCATTGCTTTGATCTGACTTCTTAAATCTTTAAAAGTTATTTTTATTTTCACTGTTGTTCTTAAATAAATTGCCCTCCTGGTTCTGGTTACTTCAATTGGCATCATATTTCCTAAATTTATCTGGATTGTGTCTTTTGTTATTTCTTATGGAAGAATAACATTCCATCATATTCAAACCCCGTTCAGTTTTCCCCAAGTTGATAGGAAAACTCTTTGAATTTAATTCTTTTTTTAACTCTCCTGCTCTTTATAATCAAGACTTATTATCCTTTTAACTTCCCTCCTCAGAGAATTATCCTCTCTTTTAACTATCCCTTCCCCCAAACTTCACTTGGATCCCTGGGATGAGAGTGATGGATTTATGCTCCAAACTATGTGTGAGTTTCTGTGGGTTTTCAACTGTCCATTGTCTGATTCATGAAGTTCATCTGACGCCCATTCCATCCATCCACCCATATGTTTTTGGACATGGCCACTATGTGGATTTGTTTTGCTTGACTATACTTGATACAAGGGTTTTTTTTTTCCTCTTTTCTTTCTCTCAGTTTTTAATTGGGATGAGGGTAGAGGTTAGCAGTCTTCATGCCAATTAAATAAGAACAATTTAAATATTTTTAATGCACAGAAGAGAACAGAAACAAGTTCAGGAAGTACAGACAAGGCAGGGCAGTTTTAAAAATAACATGGAATTTATTTTATACTTTCTTGAAAAGTGATACGAAATGGATAAGTGTACATTTTTCATTTTATTTGTTGCTTTGTGGGTGGAAATGGGTTTTTTTGTTCTTTAAATGTAGATTAAAGTTTTTTTCTAAATGCCCGCATTTGAATGTACATACACATATGTTTAACTGAATTATTAAAAACTATCTGAATTCCCATCTGTACTATTTTTGTTCTTTGCATTGAAGCTTTTTTACAGATAGACAGGATATAGGGGGAATGGAGCTATAAAATTATGTGGGTATATAAACTAATTCTTTTCTGTTACTAGAAGTAGAGGTGCAGATGCCTTGACCTATAAATCATAATATGCCGAGAGCATTTTGGTTTTCCTCTCAGTATATTTCTCTCCATCTTTCTCCCAGGATTATTTGTGAGAAATTTCAAATCTTAAATACAGTTTTTTTAAATTGCATAACTAGACATTAAATTACAGGAATAGAAAATTCTACACAGTGATTGTTCTTTTTATAACTTGCATAGCAAAAATAAAGAATTAATAAATATGTTGTATTTTGAATGAGAAAACACATTCTTTATGCTTTTTAAAATTATAATTCACTCATAGAGAGGTTTTTCCTTTGCCAAAGGATTGCTTTGCATATAAACATTAGGTCTATAATACTTTGAGTGTTTGACATTTTTTGCCTTCCTAGAAGAAGAAAAAAAGTGAGTGGGATGTTTTGTCTATAATTTCATTCGAATATACAAAGAGGTGGGATGTACCCATCTCTAACTGCAGATTTTCTTTTAATGGAGGCTAAGGACCTTTTTGAGAGTAATATTATATCTAACATTTCATTCCAACTGCCAACCATACACTTTTAATTTATTATCAACTATGAGAATGCATTTTAAAAATGTAAGAGAAGGAAAATTCCTCATTTATCAGCATTATTTTGTTTACAGTTTTTGAAAAATAAAATGTGAAAAATTATTTCAGTACAAAATCTACCACAGTTAATATCCACGGAACATGCTGTTTTTCTTTTTGGGAATACTGAAGCTTTCTTTTTTTATTTTTAACCAAAGTTACTTTGAACTTTATTCTTATCATTATTCTTACTAACAAATAGGCATTTATATTTTACTTTATAGTCTGTTTATTTTATGTATTGTTAAATATATGTTTCTGTGGGCATATCCTTTGACCATCAAATTATAATTAAAGTCTATTTTTGCCCATGTGTAATGTTTGAATTCTCACTCCTTTACTAAGATTTAATCCTTTAAAGTAGTGACCTCCTTACCTGAATAAGATTATTAAGAATAAGAAAAATACTGTTGCCATAAAGGCAGTAGAAATTAATCATTTGAGTTCTGTTATTTAATTAAAATTATTCAAATAGTGATAGAATAGTAAAATTGTTACCTTGACATTCTGAGAAGATTGTATTTGTTTCAAGGGAAAAAGGTGAAATGTCAGTGTATACTAAGTAGTATAATTTATTTAAAATGGAAAGTTATAATTGAAAATGGATCTTTGTTATTTCTAATCCAAATTCATAGGAAATATGTCAAATCCCTATGTAAGTTATCTGGTAAATTATATCAACTTCTGGAAACAGATAGTCTTACCTTTGTATACTAAGAAAGCAGTGTTTATACCTTGCTTTCTTGCTCTACCATGACCTAATTATCTTTTCACTATATTAATATTTTTGTGTAGATAAGATGGGGTTAACATCAATTAGATATCTCCTTCATGGAAAGGTGACAAACCCCATGTCATGAAAAATTTCTTGAACTTTCTCTTTTTTTCCATGTTTTTCTGCTCAGGTTCAGAGGATAAATACAAGATAGTAATATATAAAAGAAAATTTCATTGGAATAAGGTTTTTGATGACTTTAAGTAACAGCCAGAGGAGTTTGTACTTAATTATAGAAGCAACAGGTAGCCACTGGAGTTTATTGATCAGGAGAGTGACATGATTAAACCTGTGCTTCAGGAAAGTCACTCTGGTACTTTAGAGGAAGGAAGGACTAGAGAGGGGGAATGACTTGTGGGGAGGAGACAAAAGTGGGGACTGTTGTAATGTGTTGGTTAAGAAGGATAATGGGGGTGGCTGAGTGAGGAACAGGAGAGAACTCTAGGGTATGGTGTAGAAAGGATTATGAGGCTTGATAATTGAGCGGATACCCAGGTTGAGGAAGAGGGAAGGATCAGGGGTACTCTGACCTTACCAACTTGGGTGACTTAAAGGGTGGTGGCACCACTGTTAGACAAGAAAATTCACAAGAGTCAGTTTTAAGAGTAAGAGTAATGCATTCTGTTTTGGACATGGAGCTTGAGATGCCTCGGAGAGATTCAGTGTGGGCCCTTGAGAATACTTAGGATGGAGGTCAAGAGAAAGATGTGTTGTCTGCTTAGTAAGGAGAATGAAGTCCAGCTGAACCGATGAAGTCACCAAGAGAAAATATATATTGCTGTTGTCTTCTTTTAAGACCTTATTTAAAATGTTTTTATTAGCATTTGTTTGTGAAATTGGTCTATCACTCTTTCTCGGCTTCTTAACCACCTTATTTGAATGTTAGGGCTTTATTGTCTCATAAAATGAGTTGGGTAATTTACCTCAGTCTTTGTTTTTTTAGAATAGCTTTGTATCCTTGTTCCTAATTATGCTTTTATTATTTACATTTATTCCTTATTTCCATTCAGAAGATACCACAGGTCCGTCAACAGTTTGTTTTCCAACAATTTCTTCAACTGCATTTTTCTCTCTTATTGATCTTTTTTTATGTCCTTGATCTAAAAAAAATTAGTCTACTAATTCTGTTACAAGCATTTTGTGGGTGATTTATGTATCTCTTCTTTTAAAAAAGTAGATGTCATGCTTTTCAGTCCTTATCTATTTCATTTTATTTCCCTATTTATCTCCTTGACTGTATCAGTTGTGTTTCAATGAGTAGAGGGATTAGAAAGAGTTCCATTCAAGTTGGGCCTCTGCCTTGGTGGCTGACCTTGGCCAAGTTATGCATCCTTTCAGTGCCCCAGGCAAAGGTTCTTAAATTCCAAGTCCAGGGTATCCTACCTTTTAGCTCCTCTAGGCCTCACCACCCTTTGATCTGGCCGAGGGTTGGACACATGTGCTCTGAGATGTGGGACAGTTTTCTTCTATTATTAAGTACATTTTATCAGCATTTTTTTTACTTTAATCTGACCCTGTTTGCTCACTGCCCTGCCCAATCCGAAAGTCTTTGATTTAATCTTTATTGTAAGAGATTCCTTCCCTCTAGTTTCTTCCCTTTCTCAGTTCACATAAAAGTGTAGCACCTAATTCTCTGCCCCTAATTTTTATTTTTGAATTTTAAAATGTAGTTGATATGATCATCTTTCAGTGATAGTTTCGTTTAAAAAAAGAATTTTTAAAAAACATTTCAGCAAAACTGAATTTAGTTCTTCACCTCTGCTAAAGGAAGTTAAATAGCTAGCATTGAATTGCCCTTTAAGGTTTGCAAAACACTTTACATATCCTATGTCACTTGATCCTCACAACACCTCCATTTTACTAATGAGGAAACTGAGGCAAGGAGAGGTTATTTTACTTAAGGTCACACATTAACTGAGTCAGAATTTAAACTCAGATTTTTCTAACTACCAACCCAAGACAATCCACCACAGCTGATGTCAGGCCTTTCTCTTCTCTGGATCCAAACTTGTCGTTATAATTTTGCAACATTATCTTAATTATGGTTGTTCTTCACATTTAAATTGTTTTACATGGTTGTCCTTTACATCAATTCATGTAAGACTTCCCCTAGATTTAGAGCAATCTCTGCATACATGAATAACCTAACATACATAACCTCAGCTAGTCAATTCCAGGCTGCTACTTATTGTTGTACAGTCCACTCTCTAAGAATGGTTTTTGTTTTTGTTTTTGTTTTACATTTTTAAGTGGTTGGGGGGCGGGATTGAAGAGTGACATTTCATGAAAATTAAATGAACATTTCAGTGTACATAAATAAAGTTTCATTGAAATAGTTATTTTGGGGCAGCTAGGTGGCACAATGGATAGAGCACCAGCTCTGGAGTCAGGAGTACCTAAGTTCAAATCCAGCCTCAGACACTTAATAATTACTTAGCTGTGTGGCCTTGGGCAAGCCGCTTAACCCCATTGCCTTGCAAAAAAACTAAAAAAAAACCCTACAAAACCACAGCTAGCTATTCTGTGGAAATGAGTACTAAATGACGCCCTGAAGAGTTCACCCCACCTACCCCTCAACACTCATTTCAAGATCTCTTCCTAACCACTAGCATCTCTAAGGAATTTTTTTTTTGTGATGGTAGTATTAGTGTTCTTTTCTTCTAATGATGGTAATCTTCCTTTTGTACTCTTCCCCTGTGGATCTGCCTTCCAATGGCCAGGCCTTAAGGTCCTACCACCCTAATTGCGGGGAGGAAAATTGAAAGCTCTTTACCCACCTCTCCTCTTGAGTTTTGAATAAATTTTTATCACATCCTTCTTTTTAATCATCCACTTCCAGGTTCTACTCTCTTTTCTGTGCCTGAGTGGAATTTTTCATTATTATCCTACTGCTTAAACTCTTAATTTACTATTTAAGATTTTTCTTTACCAGTGAAATATTAATGAATTTATTTTTTTCCAAATTTTCTCATATTTTTGCCCCTTATAACCTGAATGTTCTCTTTCCTGTCTCAATCTCTTAGATAATATGCAAGTTTTTAAAAAATATTAATATACTCCACTACTTAATATGTATGATGTCCTTCAGCCCTATTAAAGCATTTCTTTCTTAGTCTTTAATTGCTAAATAACAAAGATTAAATTTTTCCTGCTTTGGTCATTTTTCATGTTGAATACTCTACTCATTTTTAGGTTCTCTTGATTCAACTTCTTTCCTTTAGTTTTTTATGCTAATTTATCTTATTCATGTTAATTTATCTTATTTTTTCCAGTTACATGGAAAGATATTTTCAACATTCATCTTTTTATAAACTTTTGAGTTCCACATTTTTCTACTTCCTTCTCTTCCCTCCCCCCTTCCTATGACAATGAATAATCGGATATAGATTATACATAAGCAATTAAGTTTAACATTTCATATTAGTCATGTTATGAAAGAAGAATCAGAACTACAGGGAAAATAAAAACAAGAGAAAGGAAAAAACCCAAGTTTTATAAACGTGAAAAATAGTATGCTTTGCTCTGCCTTCAGACTCCATAGTTTTTTCTCTGGATGTAGATGGCATTTTCTAACACAAGTCTTTTAGAATTGTCGTTGATCTCTGAACTGCTGAAAAGAGCAAAGTCCATCTTAGTGGATCATCACACAATGTTGCTATTAATGTATACAATGTTCTCCTAGTTCTGCTTACTTCACTCTGTATCAGTTCATGCAAGTCTTTCCAGGCTTTTCTGAAGTCCATCTACTCATAATTTTTTACAAAACAATAGCACTCCTTCCCATTCATATACCATAATTTGTTCAGCCATTACCCAATTGATGGACATCCTCTCAAATTTTTATTCTATGTCACTACAAATTTTTATTTTTTGTCACTATGAATATTTTTGTACATGTAGGTCTCCTCCCCTTTTTTATTGGGATACAGATCTAGTTGTAATATTGCTGTCTCAAAGGGTATGAACAGTTAACTGCTCTTTGAGTATAATCCCAAATTGTTTTCCAGAAAGGTTGGATCAGTTTACAAATCCACCAACAGTACATCAGTGTCCCAGTTTTCCCACATTCCTTCCAACATTGAGCATTTTCCTTTTTTATCATTTTAGCCACTCTGATAGGTGTGAGGTGGTAGCTCAGAGCTGTTTTAATTTGCATTTCTCTAATCAGTAATGATTCAGGGCATTTTTTCATATGATTATAGATTAGATTTAATTTCTTCATCTGAAAACTACCTGTTCATATCCATTTATCAATTGGAGAATGACTTGTATTCTTATACATTTGACTCAGTTCTCTATATTAAAATAAATCCTAATTCGGAAATTGTTTCCCAGTCTGTCTACTGTCCTAATCTTGCATTGATTTTATTTGTGAGAAAACTTTTTAATTTACTGTATTCAAAATTATTCATTTTGCATTTTATAATGTTCCCTATCTAGTTTGGTCATAAACTTCTCCCCACTCCATAGAACTGATAGATAAACCATTCCTTTCAACCTCTTTCCTTTTTTTAATTATTTATTTTGAATTTTACAATTTTTCCCCTAATCTTGCTTTCCTCCCCCCACCCCCCACAGAAGGCAGTCTGTTAGTCTTTACACTGTTTCCATGGTATACATTGATCCAAGTTGAATGTGATAAGAAAGAAATCATATCCTTAAGATAGAAAAATGAAGTATAAGAGATAGCAAAATTATATAATAAGATACATAACCCCCCCCCCAAAATTGTACTTGATTGTTGCACTTTTGGAATGAGCAAGCCATTAAGATTGATCATCACCTCCATGTTTTTTTTTGTTTTGTTTTTAGGGTTGTTTTTTTTTTTTTTGCAAGGCAAAGGGATTAAGTGGATTTGCCAAGGCCACACAGCTAGGTAATTTATTAAGTGTCTGAGGCCATATTTGAACTCAGGTACTCCTGACTCCAAGGCCAGTGCTCTATCCACTGAGCGACCTAGCCCCATCACCTCCGTGTTGCTGTTAGGGTGTACAGTGTTCTTCTAGTTCTGCTCATCTCACTCAGCATCAGTTCATGCAAATTCCTCCAGGCTTCCTTGAATTCTGGTCTCTCCTGGTTTCTAATAGAACAATAGTGTTCCATGACATACATATACCACAGTTTATTAAACCATTCTCCAATTGATGGACATTCCCTCAATTTCCAATTCTTTGCCACCACAAACAGAGCTGCTATGAATATTTTTGTACAATTCATGTTTTTACCCTTTTTTATACTCTCTTCAGGGTATAGGCCCAATAGTGGTATAGTTGGATGAAAGGGTACATTTTTGTTGCCCTTTGGGCGTAATTCCAAATTGCTCTCCAGAAATGTTGGATGAGTTCACAGCTTCACCAACAATGTATTAGTGTCCCAGATTTCCCACATCCCTTCCAATATTGATCATTGTCCTTTCTGGTCATATTGGCCAGTCTGAGAGGTGTGAGGTGGTACCTTAGAGATGCTTTAATTTGCATTTCTCTAATTATTAATGATTTAGAGCAGTTTTTCATATGACTATAGATTGCTTTGATTTCCTCATCTGTAAATTGCCAAAAATATCCTTTGACCAATTTGTCGATTGGGGAATGGCTTCTTTTTTAAAAAATTTACATTTCTTTTGATCTTGGTTATGTGTCAGCCTCTTTCCTTTTGCTGAACATTTAGCTATGTTCTTTGGTACACGGCTCAGCTTTACAATTTTTTTTTTTACATCAACCTAGCATACTTGCATTTGGAACATGTTCCAAATTTTCCTTTGATTTCTTGAAATAATTATTAATTATTCTTAAGACTATTTTGATTTATTCTCCTTGAAATGTGAAAGGTTTTTCCCCTCTGCACCTGAAAATTTTTGTTTGATGTTATAATACTGGAGTTTAACTACAATGTTTTGGTTTTCTTTTCATTGATTTTCTATGTATTCATCTGATATCATTTTTTCTTGTATTTCTAAGCAATTTTCCTATTTCATTTTTTTGAATATGATATTCAGGACTTATTTTTCTAGAAAACATGTAATCCTTGGACTAAATTTTCAAATCCTACCTTCAGGTTAATTTTCCTTATTTGCCATGCTCTCCTATAAACTGCCAGTCATGTAGTCTTTTGATCTTTTAACTTTAATTTTCTTTCTGTCCATATATTTTGCAGTCTAATTCTACTCTCTTTTATTAATCTCTGCCAGATACTGTGTCATGCTGGCCATTCTTGGAGTCACTACATTGTCATTAAAGGGAGCTTCATAGAATTCATTGTAGTACTATCTTCACATTCCTTGGGGAGTTTGACTCAAATATTTATTGTGAAGGCTATTATTTCTTTGAATGTTTGTTCATTTCTCCTCAACTTTTATCTCTATTACCAATTATTCTATTTCTTCTTCAATGTTGTCCTTGTTCTGCTTTTTTTCAAATGCCCTTCCCCTTCTGTATGTCCAATCCTGGGTGGTCTGGCCTCATCCATTTTTTTCTTTTGGTCTTCTTGAGCTTCTGTATTTGGAGGGGTTGAGAACAGCCATTGAGACAGCTTCCACTGTAAAACTCCAAGGAACCACCTTGTAGTTACATCCCCCCCCAACTCTCCAGAATCCTCCTCTATTGCCCCTTTTCTACTTCTGAAACTTCAGACCAGGTTTAATTCTGGGCCTTAGAGCCAAATAGGTACAAGTGCAAATATCCGTGCTTAAAAATACAGTCATCCTGAAGTGAATGGGAGCAGGGCTAGAGATATTAATGCTAAGAGCAAGTTTTCAGTTATTTTTATAAGAATTACCTTCTTTGGGACGTTCATTTTTCCTATTCTTGACTTTGTTGTATTTCTCCATTGTCAGTTTTCCCCCTAGTTTATTTGGAAGATCCGTGTCCTATTAGCTTCTCGTTTCATCATAATTGAAAAACAACCATTGATTTTGACAAGTAGGTCATAATGACCTTGAAGTCACTAGTTTCTATAGGGTGGTAAGAATGGCAACCATACTGGAAAAAAAAGTTTATTGAGTAAATGAGTGATGAGGCAGTGAAGGTAGTGAATGTAGAATATATTTTTTTAGAAATTTGTCAATGAAGAGAGGTGGAAGATTGATAGCTTGATCATGTGGTGGTGATAGTGAAGGAAAAACTGTTTATTTTAAAGGGCAAGTGAGATGTGAGCAGGTTTGTTGGCTGACTGAGAGGAAAAGACCTGTTAGAGACAGAAAGAATAAAGATATATTGGAGGAGGGAGGGAGTGGTTAATGTAATAGGATCAAGGAGCAGGAAACAGGAGAAGATGAAGGGTACAGGTGAAGAAGTTTATTTAAGCAAAAATGGAATGCCTCTATAACCTCTGTGACTGACCAGTAACACTAAGGAAGGGTGGAAAAATAAAAGGAGATTGAAGGAGTGGGGTGAACTCAGCCTTCTCAGTAAAAAAATGTTAAAAAGAGGTTCAATTCATGTGCTGAGTATGAATGGGGTAAATTTGGGAACTCGATGGAAAAATGATTTGGAACAGCCTTAGTGAGACGGGATATGAGAGATCAGTAAAAGTGTCTTGCAAGATAACTTAAGGAGATGTTTTGTTTAAATTCAGACCCTTCTCCCAAACTCACAGTAACTAGAAATGGACCAAAGAAATCCATACCAGGAAGCTGCTGTAGTTGACAGAGCATAGAGGATAGATGTTAGATAAGAGATTAAGAAAGTGATTTGAGAAAAAGAATTCATTTTTCAATTAATCTCAGTAGTTTGTATTTATACTCAAATATTTATTTCATTTAAAATGTTTTCTTGACATAAAATTAGTCAAAACAGTTTTTAACTCTTTAACTATTACTCACCTGTGTGACAAACTCTCTTCCAATTCCACCATTTGCCTTATCTCTTATTCATTCAATCTAATGGCCATTTCTCAGCCTGGATCCTTTTTACTTTTCTGAAGCATTTAAGCAGGTTGACTACTGTCTGTCTGTTGTATTTATTGTTTTGTTCTCTGCTGCTTCTCCTCCTTATCTGATCACAGCTTTGTTTCTTTTGTAAACTCCCTCATCATCTGTGCCCTATTTCCTAACTGAGGGTAAACCCCAAGTTTCTGGACTGAAGCCTGTTGCTTTCTCTCTATACAAATTCATGAAAATGTCCTCAAGGCAGCTAGGTGGTGCAGTGGATAGAGCACCAGCCCTGAAGTCAGGAGGACTTGTGAGTTCAGATGCAGCTCAGACACTTAATAATTGCCTAGTTGTGTGACCTTGGGCAAGTCTCTTAATGCCATTGCCTTAAATAAATTTACATAAAAAAAGAAAATCAAATGTCTTTTGTGATAGATGATTGCTGAATCTAAACATCCAGTCTGAAAACAGTCTTGAACTCCAATGTGCCTTCTGTTTATCCCTATTGGGAGGTGCCTTTTTCATACCTCCAGCTCAACATAAATGAGGCTTTATAGATCCTTGAGACCAGCCCCTCTATTTTATGGGTAGGTAAATGGCATATGGGGGTCACATTGGTCATAAATAGAAAATCTCAGATTTGAACCCAAGTGATCCAACTTCAAATTCAAGTGGAAGAAGTATTTTCCTCCTTAAACTCGTCTTTCAGGTTTCTCAGCTTTTCTTGAGGACACCACTGCCTCTGGTCAACCAGCTTTGTAGTTATCTTTTATTTTTCATTTTTCCTCAGTTCCACATCCAGTTAGTTTTCAGATCATGTCAGTGATACCTTTGTGGATGATTTCCATTCATTCTTTTAGACAGATATGCCTCTAGTCTCTTTCAAACTTCTCTGTAAAATGGGCATGATTATAGCACCTACTCCCTTGTGAGGACCCAGGGAGATGAAGTTGGAAAGTGCTTGGCACCAAGCTTGTACAAATGGAGAGCTTAATTATGATTTTTTTTAGTCTTTTAAAAATATAATTTGGGGGCAGCTCCAGACTGGCCCAGGAGTCAGGAGGACCTGAGTTCAAACCCAGCTTCAGATATTTGATATTCATTTAATACCAATTGCCTTGGGGAAAAAAAACAAAAAAAAAGACTTTTTGCACTTCCAGGTTTATATTTTTGGGAAACTTATGATATATACAATATGTGATATGGTCAAAATTTAATTTCTTCCAGCCCTGCTTTCCATTTTTCTTAGCAGTTTTTATTGAAAGTTGGGGCATGGGGCAGCCAGATGGATAGAGCACCAGAACTGGAATCAGGAGGACTTGAGTTCAAATTCAGCCTCAAATACTTAATAATTGCCTAGTTGTATGACCTTGGGCAAATCACTTAACTCAATGTCTTAAATAAATAAATAAAATTTTTTAAAAAAGAAAGTTTTTCCCCTCCTAGGAGTTCATTTCTGACTTGTCGGTTTTGCTATGAAATTGGATTATATTAATTTTCTACTTATTTTTCAGTTAAGCTCAGTATTTTGTATTTATACTCAAATATTTATTTCATTTAAAATATTTTCTTGGCATAAAATTAGGCAAAACAGTTTAAAATTATTTTTTGTTCTGTTGTGAATTCTTTTTTCATTTTTTATTTTCTCAATTTGTTTTCTAAAATTCTTAAATTCTTTCTTATATTTTTGTTAGATTTGTCTAGACCTAAAAGGGGCAAAATGATATCCCCAGTTCTTATAAGATTATTGCCTCTTTTTCCATTTAATTTGCTTAGATTTTCCTTTAAACACTTAGATGCTATGTCATGAGCAAAAGGTCCCTAAGATCTGTGAGAGTTCACTGAAAGAAAGGGATTAATTTTGTCTGAGAGGATAAGAGAAGACTTAACACATGATTTTTCATCTAGGCTTAATTGTGTCGATGAGATTTCAATAGGTGGAGATGGTGTTTTAAGGCATTCCTGGCTTTGGGAATGGTAAGAGATATCAAGGTAGCAAAACTCAGGAGATTTGTGGGGGGAATGGTTCCTTGATTGGAGCATAGTTTGTAGTCATAAGTAATCTGAAATAAAGTAAGGAAAAAACATGGTGATACTACAACAACAAAAGCAAAAACGAGTCCTTGCTTTCAAGAGTCATGATCCTTATACTTAGAAATGATTTCACAGTTTTCAATATTACAATTCATTTACTCCCAGCTACATTTTATTTTAATCATTTTCTTTTTTTTAGGGAAGTACAGTAACACACTGACTGACAAGCCATCTCTTAAAGTCAATTTCTCCTGCACTTGATTGATTAATCTGGTTCATTTTTTGCTGATTTGTAATGGCTTCAGTTTCAGAAGTCGACACTCCCTAGATTTGTACCTTAAATCTGAACCTGCACACCCTGTTTGACTGAGGGGAACACTTCCACCTGGAGGGCAGGCGATGAAGATGATCCAGCAAAGGAGAAGGGAAAAAAATCATTCAGACTGAGAGGAGGAAAATCAAGAGGGAAATCAGTCACCATCATCCAGAGAGAAAAGAATATCTAGGAAGACAGTGATCAGAAGTATCAAATGCTGCAGCAATGTCCATTTAGATGATAATTGAGAAAAAAAGCCATTCGATTTGGCAGTTAGGAAAATATTGGCAACTTTGAAATGAGCAGTTTTACTTGAGTGATAAATTGAGAAATCATATTGAAAGGAGGTGAGAAAGAAGCAGGAATGGAATTAGACATAATGGGAGAGATAACTTTTTCTAAGAATTTGTGAGGAGAGATGAGGATGATTGGGAGCTTGAAGAAATGGTAGGGCCAAATAAAAAGTGTTTGTTTTCTTTTAAGTGAAGGGAGACTAAAGTATATTTGTAGGCAATGTGAAATGAATCAAAAGATAGGGGAAAATGAAAACTTAGATCAGGGTAATTATGGGGATGGTATGTCAAAGGGGATAGCAGGGAATAGAATCAAGGCCTTGATGAGAAATTATGGGATCTAATGTCAAGAAAATTCATTTTCCAGAATAGGGAAGAAAAGGAAGTTTATGATAACTATCTCTAACATGTGAAACAAGGTCCTCTACAGAAAGACTGAGGAGAGTGGGGTCATGTTGTAGGATTGAGGAGAGAAGGGAAGTTTTGAAAGAATATCTTGGAAAAGTGTGAAAGAAAATCAGTTAGAGAAGGATAGGAGCATGTTGCCGCAGTGAGAACCACGTTGAGATCAGATGACAGAAACTTATTTGAACTCTATTTTGCAGCATGTAAGGAGGACCAAAAGAGGTGGGTGATGGGAGTAATCCAGGTTTGGGGTTTGACAAAGCATTAGTGAGATTAGGATAAGGGGACAGCGGATTCCAGAGTAGAGAACAGCATTGATATTGAACTGACTGTTTAAGAGACTCCGAATTTGGACTGGAAGAAAGGAAACCAGAATAGCGGTGCTGGCCTCCACGATGCAGTCTGATTACATCACTCCCCTGCCGCTCACAAGCCTTCAGTCCCTTCTAAAATCTCCAGGGTAAAATTACAAATAGTCTTTCACAGTTTACATTCACCCTGATTTTCCAGCTTGATTGCCCATTACTCCCCTTACCACACCCACCTCCCTGCCATTTCCTCCCCTGCCTTTGCCAGGCTTTCCTACTGGGCTTGGCATGGCATCTCTCTTGACCTTCCTTCATCTCCTGGCACCATCACTCCCTTTCAAGCATAGCCCAAATACCGCCTTCACAATCAAGATGTCTATAATGATTCCCCTAGTTTTTTAGTGCCCCCCTCATTTCTTTGTATTTATATTGTACCTATCCAGTGTCTTATCCTCCCCAGTTTCAATATGAAGGTATTGAAGGGAGCAACTGCTCTGTTCTGGTCTCTTCTTTGCCACCACGTAGCTGGGATCTCAAGGAAGCAATGTTCGCTTGCTTATCCTGCTTGTCTCAGCAGTTAGGGGTCTGCCTTCCCTGGCCATTTTAAAGCCAGGCCAGATGCCCACTTGTTGGCTGTGCTGCAGGTGGAATTTTCTGGTGGTGGGTTGTACATCATGGCTGCTTAAGTTCCTTCTGATTAGGAGACTATGATCCTGTTCATCCAGTACATGAAATTTTGGGGTACGTTGTTAATGTATCAGAATTTTATTATAGTGCTTTTTTTTCTATCTACCACAACTAGATAGGGGAGGGCACTGTGTCAATCTAAACTTTGTGTCTCTTCTAATACTTGCTTCAATACTGTGGACTTACCTGATATATAGTAAATATTTCTCTGAATTGAAGTTAAAATATTTTAGACTATCAAAACTAAGGTAAGTTCAGGTAGGGATCATCACATTATTATTAAATGAAAAGGCACTAGAGTAACCAATGGAAGAGAGAATATAACAAAGTTCAGTTAGAATACTTCTTTTAAACAATTGTACCATAATCATTTTTGTTTTTTCATGGTATGAAGTACTAATTTTCTACTTGTATATCCTCCCCTAAATATTCAAATAATTTTTATAATTATATATTTATTATTTGTAATTCTATGAATTAGCTCAAAAGTTTGAATTTTCTTTTTTGTGCAGACAAGAAATTTTAATTTGTTTTTGGCTTGGGAGTGGTTACTTTCAGAGTCTCTATTTTTGTTGTTCAGCTTACCATTTGGTGTACCTTTTAAATTTAATTGTGCAATATAATATGCATACTTAAACATTACAGCTCAAGATCAGAAACATTACTCGTGTGCATGAAAACTGTGATCTTACTATTTAGAATGGGCTATATAGTTGGTGTTTATAGTATATAGCTATGCCTTAAACTCAATATAGCAACTTTAAATTAAAACAGAAAATTACAGAGGAGGTATTTACATCACAAAAGGTTCCTTCACTGCACAAAAGGGTTTACCATAGATTCCAATTAAATGATCAATTCTTATAAAGTACTGATTTATGGTTTTAAATGTACAGAAGAGCAACTCACACAGCTATTGAGAATGTGGGTTACATAAAGTGAGGTATATCTTTGTGATGACTGAAAACATTTGAAAAAATTTTACACAAAATCTTATTTATCATACAACCAAAACTAATTCCCTACTTTTTATTCCTTTATTACAACAATTCATGAAAAAACCCAGAAGACTGATAATGAAAATAATGGTTTGGATTAGAAATTTAAGAGGCTAATTATAGTGTCCCTTTAATTATCTTCCCCCCTTATCCTGTTTCTCTAACATCTATTCAATCTTGAAGCCCAATTTTTCAGTCAGATTGTTTTTGACCTTCACATTAAAATTAGTTTTAGAAAACAAGTTTTGATATTTTGAACAAATATCCAGGTATAAAAGAAATAAAAATTAAACAGCCAGATTTATCAATTTTTCCTAACTTGAATACATTGCTAAACATGATTGATATTTTCTGATTAAATTATAGTAGTTTTAGCATCATCATGACAATATGTGTCTTTTGTTCTTGTTGGGTAACCAAGCTTGAGCTGTATAGAATAGCACAGTTTAATTTACAGACACATGCACACAGGGAAACAGATCAATTTTAATTCTTTCTTTGCTTAAAAGCCCTCTTTGCTCATTGAGTATTAAGTTTTGAATATTACAAAATTATATTTATGCACAAGAAATAAGTCAATTTATTACTGTAATCTATGCTACACAAATTTGGCTATTGAAAACATCCTTCGGAGTGAGGCAATATGAGAGGCTGTATAATCACTGATAGTTACATTTGATTTAAATTAAATCCAAGTTGAGATACTTTTTGATGTGTGATCTTCAGATTCAGGGAGCTGTTTTGAGATAGTGACTTGAATGTAAATAATATGGAGGAAATAGCATATGGCAAGGCCTTGGATTCAACCGTTGACCATGAGAATCAGAAATGAATGAAGACTTTCTCTGAAGGCACACAGCTATATTAATTCTTAAGTTGTCTCTTTTTTGATCTCTTAATTACTGAAAAAGATTTATTGGTTAATTTTAAGAAGGCAAGTGTTTGAAAAGTTTTGGCAAATACTGTCTTCTTGTAATGACTATATGGTAATGAAAGAAGTTAAGAGGAGAGCCAAATTAGATTGAATGATTGTTCAGTCATGTGGGTCAGGCCGCTTGCATAGCCTGGTTGTTAGGCTGATTGCTCAAATTACATCGCCTCAGGTCCTGCACTTGGTTGGCCGTCTTCTCAGATCTTAACAAGGTTCTGGGAATTTCTGTTTCTGACAAAGTTTGCTTTGTGTTTTTTTCCCCCTTTAGGATGCTTCATCTGCAGACATCCGAAAAGCCTACCGTAAGCTCTCACTGACTCTGCACCCAGACAAGAATAAAGATGAAAACGCAGAAACTCAGTTTAGACAAGTAAGTGACATCTGTTGTTTACAACTCCATATTTTGTGGCACGTAATAAAATAAATTTCTATTTATGTCTGTGTGTGTATATATAGATGTAATAAAATATGATTTACATTTAGAATGTGTATTTTTGAATCCAAATATTTGGAAAAGAAAAGGTAGTTATCTTTTTGTGCATTCCATGCTTGAAATGAATTCATTTTTTAACCTCTGTCATTCAGAAAGGGCATCCATTGTCCATCTGAGGGATAGAACTCTTACAATATTTACTATCTTATTATGTCATATTTTATTTTAGAAAATGCATTCAGCATGTTACTTTAAAAAGGTACAGCAGAGGATTTCTTTTAATTTAAGTCTTTTCTGATGTCCAACGTGACACTCATAGTAAAGCCAAATATTACTCTTAGTCAAGGCTCTTCTCTAATTCATATGTGTGTGTGTCTGTATTTGTAAGCTATCATCTTTGTTCTCGCTAGTGATTTCTTGTAGTTGGGAATATTTTTACCTTAAAGTAATGCTTCTGTTTTAGTTGGTGGCTATTTATGAAGTTTTAAAGGATGATGAACGAAGGCAGAGGTGAGTTTTTATTTCTACCTTTAAATTTAACTTTTTAAATTCCCATGTAGCCGGTGTAAAAATAAATAAGACCATATAAAGTCAATTAAATTGTGTACTATATATACTTTTATGGTTAGTGAATTATTTTCAATTTTAAATAGCAGTACATTATACAGAAACAGTATTCCATTTTGGAAACAGTATTCCATTTGGAATGGAGTTCATTAGTTCACCTAGTTATATCAATACATCATGTGTCATTAAGTTTGCAAGTTGTGGCTTCATTAAATAAGATTTTAGTCATTTGCTTCTTTGCCTTGGGAAATAAAAACCCCATAGCTACATTAAACAACTATCTATGTTTGCCTGTAGATTGAAAGTAATTCCTACTTGTTGTTTACGTGGAGACTCCCTTCTTAATAGTTAGTATTTTGACCTCTTTTGATCATAAGTTTTGTTTTATTCAAAAAATAGCAAGCCTAATCTCTCTATCTCATGTTGGAAAACAAACTTGTACATAAGATCTGCCAATTGTCTGGTTTTTTTCCTCTTTATTCCATCTTTCTCATACATGTCTCACACTACCTCATACACATACATTCCCTAAAATAGAAAAATACTGCCCAAAACTACTACATTTCCTGGTTTGGGAGTGTGGCTGAGAGGGAGACAAGGTCGTACTACTTTCACAAATGCTAATAGGGTACCTGAGACTACGAGATCCCTTTCACCTCCATATTTGTGGTCTCTGCCTCACCTTACACAGAAACTAGTTCATGGTCAGATTTAGAAGGTTGGGATTTTTAAATGCAGAGATTAGAAGTTTAGAGTTGTGGTGTTAAAAACAACCTAATGAACCATAACTGTCATTGAAAACATTAATATACTTAATAGACAAGATAAATGAGTGTGAAGCTCTACATTTCTCTTTGAGAAATTTTAGAAATGTGTTTCCTAAGGTATTTGTTTCAAAATCATTTGAATACCTCATTTTGTCAGTTTGTGAAACTGAAATTCAGAATCTTCTCTTATAGCCCTTTGCTTTATAAGGAGTGGTGACATTAGCCTCATGCCTTAGCAAAGATTCCTCTGCTTTGCAATAATACTATGTGTTGAAAGAGTTGTAGAAGTGGGAAAATGAGAGTTTGGGTAATTTTATATGTATTTTGTAGATTAGGTTCTCCAAACGAGCTCTTACATTTGTCTCATGAGTAAGAAGTTCTGATAGAAAGAATTTTATTCAGTTTTCTAACATTATTAGTTTTAGGTTTTACCTGAAACTCACTCGCTCTCTCTCTCTCTTTCTCTCTCTCTCTCTCTCTCTCTCTCCTTTTTGGAGTTGCCTTAAGGTATTATCATTGAAAAAAATTTTAATGGAAAAAATTGTTTTACCATTAGGGTAGTAAATTTTGTTGTATTATCATCATCATCATCATCATCATCATCATCATCATCATCATCATTATTATTATTATTATGTTTTCATTTAATTCCTGATATTACTGGTATCTTATGAGGAAAATATTGTTGCTTACTTAGAAAGTGCTTCATCCAAATTAGAGTAGAGCCCATAGAGTTTTATCCTCATCTACTGTGGCTTCTTTTAGAATTGGTCTCCCCTTGTACTTGTATTAGAGGCTAGGTTGAAAAATGGAACTGACAGTTACACAAACAGATGTAGTATTTATACCCCTTGAGGCACAACTAACTCATTGGTAACTGGTTTTCCTTGAGGCAAAAGTCTTAACTAATCAAGCTGAGAATCACTCCTTGAAAGCCACGTGCCTAAGGACTGGTGACCTGTGAGTGTTTGAGGAGACAGGAGAGACCTGCCTCCCCTGAAATTTAGCTAAAGCCTGAAATTGCTTATAAACAAAGTCGCAGTCTGCTTTACATTTTAAAAGATTGCTTTCAGATATATAATCATTTCATTGTTTTAAGTATTCTTTGGCAATAAGTAATGAAAAATCTTGTGTACCTAGGGGAAAAAAAGCAATTTTAGAGAATATATTCTGGGTAATCTTCAGATTTCATTTTTCTTATATGTAATTGTATTTTCAAAGAGGGCTAGAAGCATAGTGTAGTTGGTGTTTGTTTTTTTTAATTCAAAGAAGGAATAGCAGTGAACTAAATAAAATATTTTTAAATGATTTTTAGACCTTAACTACCAAAAGAAAATCATAGTTTTTATATTAAATTTATAAAACTTTCTATATTTCACTTATTGATTAGCCTTTCTGGAATTCTGAGATTCAGCTTTACCTGTGTCGTGCTTTAAAATAATGTGCCTGATTGGTATTTGAAATAATCACCTACTGGCTGAGATGAGTACCAGTTTGTGAACATGAATACATACATATGTGTTGTGTATATGTCTTCATATGAAATTTGTTAGATTTTAAAATACGTATATATTTGCTGCCATCATGATAGTGAAAGTCGTTAATTTATTGTTTAATCACTTTATTTCAGTGCACAATATTTGTGATAATTGGCAAATTTTCACTTCTGAAAATAAAAAAATTATGATTTTTTAAGAAAATAAACAGAAAATCATGGGAATTTAGTAGATTTTGTGAACCTTATTACCCTGTCAATGTAAATTTGATTATAGGAAATGTTTAGAGGTAAACAAAATGTACACCTCTTCTTTACTTAGGAACCATAATAAATATATCATATGGAAAATACAACTCATTGTACCCACTTACATTACATTACATTACATCAGATTGTTTTTCTAAAAAAGCAAATGAGTCTTTTGTGAATTTGAAAGTTAGATCCCATTAATTATTTTAAGTATGTTAATTGTCCTTCAAACTTCCAATGAAGCAGATTTTTCTCGTCTTTCAAAATGTGAATTACCTAAAGGATTTTTTAAAAATCTCTAAATTAAAACTTCTTAATATGGAGAAATCAAAATTTAAGTTATATTTAGGATCATTCAGTTTTTAAAAATTAGATGAAAATTGTCAAAAATTAAAATTAGATTATCCCACCAGTATATAGAACTTTTGGTAAAGAATTTTTTTTATTTTGGTTTTGAAATTGCTATTATATATTTCAAACATCATTTTAATATAGAACTATTATATTATTCATACTAAAAGCTATTTTTTAGAAGTTGAATTTGCTTTCCAGTCATTTCTATATTACTACAGGATATCACATGGAGTGACGATTAATTTGTTTTTTAATCATGGCACCATTCTCACTGGATTTGTACTATAGCATGATATTTATTGTGTAGATTTTAGGAAAAGCAATCAAATGGAATTCTCATTATAATCTTAAGAGATTTATTCATGAATCTTTTCTTGAATATACTTTTTCTGACTTTAGTTTCTAACAATTGGCTTCTCCATTTAATTAATTCAGCAAACAAATTTCATTATTTAATTGTATAATATTCTAACAATGAAAAACAAGTTTTTAAAATAAGAGCCTAATACAGTGACATTTCAAATTTGGCATCATGTCACCAACACATTTTTTTCTTCCTAAATGACTTGAGGAACATTGGCCTGAGCCAGTTTTGGGAAAGATTCCATTATTTTTT
Organism: Macrotis lagotis; assembly: GCF_037893015.1. Classification (NCBI taxonomy): domain Eukaryota; kingdom Metazoa; phylum Chordata; class Mammalia; order Peramelemorphia; family Peramelidae; genus Macrotis; species Macrotis lagotis. The sequence continues at coordinate 60,718,465 of NC_133664.1, read as the reverse complement.
TTTCAGAGCTTTATAATGAAAGCAGTGATTTATCTTTTACCAACATATATTCTAAAAAGTAAGCTATAATAGAAGCTATCTTCCCTTAAAATGGCCAGTCGTGTGAGCCATAATGTTCATTGATAGTAAAATCAATAGAGCATTGATTCTAAGACTTAATCCTTAGAGGCTGTTGTTCAGAGAGGCAGACGTAGCCTAGTAAATACTTAGTACTGTTTAGTGTGCTTAATGTAGAAGATTCTGCTATCTGAAATTTGGTTGTGCACTAAAAAGAATTTATATACTGTGAAGACAAATACATATTGTTAGTATGTATTGCAATGTAATATATGATAAAAAAAAATTTGACCACTTAGAAATTTTATCAGCATTGTTTTTCTTCAAGCACAGTTTAAAATACTATGTCAGGATTTAAAAAATTACTGTAATAATTTTTTAAATCAGCATTTACTTTTATATTAAATTGTTGCATATGAGATTACTAATAATGATCTTTCGTTTACCCAGATTTTTTTTTTTTTTTACCAATCAACAACTGTAATCTAGAACATTTATTTAGAATAAACAGAAGATACAACACTTCCTTGCACTTCATTCAACTGGAAGGTTTTTTTTATACCTTTTAGATTTCTGTTATCAATCCATTTCTCTGCAATTTTGGGGGGGGGTAAAATAGATGATCACAAGATTTTAAAATGAATCATTTAGATGAAAAAGTAAATCTTGTGAAAAAATTTATGCTTCTTGATATTTTTAAATATTGATGAAAATGTTGACATCAGCAGATTCTGTTTAATCGCTAGTACACAACCACATTTTAATTTGTTAGACTCTTGTGCATTAAACAATTTGCCTGGTAAAAACTCTAGTACTAATTAATGCCTTTTGCTTTGAACAATGGTCATTCTGATGTGACAGTGTTATTAATAATCCAGATTTATTTAAAAGTCAAGTTTTCCTAGATTTGTTAAATAAAATATATTTTGCATATAAAATTATTGCTTTTCAACTAAAAAGGAGAAGTTTGCCTGTAATAAATCTTGTGGTTTTTATTTTTTTAACACATCTCCAAGGTATCAATTTAATAACTATCAAAGTAGCTACTGCAGTTGTTGCATTTAAATTGATTTACATGTCAAGACTGGCAGTTTAGCAGCTGCGCTATTATTCCTAGATCGGTCAATTTACTTGAGAAAAACCTACTACTGAGTTCTACTGACCTGCCTGACAATATAGGCCCTATTTCTATTCCTGTAATTAGGCCTGCGACTAACTCAGAATATTTTTAATTAAAATATTTTGGTCAATGTGTTGCACCAAATTAGGCCTTTCAGTGCAGATTTAATTCTGGAAATGGTGTGATTAGAATATTTAATGAGTTGTGTTCAATTAAGATTAACAGGTTGTGTATCTTGAATATACAGTATTTGAATGTGACTATTTTGTGTTTTTCATTTTAGATGTTTCTCCTTTATTTTTAAAGTATTTGTCTAGCAGGTAAATTTAAATTAAAAGAATTTAAATCTTTAAAGCACAAATTGCAATGTAAAACAGAAACAAGAAAGTTTCATTAAATGTATTTAGAAGTCTTGTTATTTACCCTTTCAGTAAAAAATGAACAGCTTTAACTTAAATATATTTTTTTTAATATCCAATTTTATTAAAAGAACATGAATGAAAATTTGCCATTATATTTCTGTGGTTTAGAAATTTTTAATTTTTTAAAAGAAATTTAAATTATCATTATAAGCAATCTTTTATGTTGTTAAAAAGATTTTTGAAATAATGCAAATTAGTATTTCAACCTTGAACCCTTGAGTCCTATAGAAATAAAAATATTAAAGAGAAGAAAAATAATAGCCATTTAAAAGTACATTTCTAACTTTAATAAATGATTCGTGATAATAAATAGAACCCTTATTTTTCCCAAGAAAATTTATTCTTATGTTATTCACTTTTATAGTGTATGATTTATCACTGACTGTGATAGACAGGTAGAACATATGGTTCATTTAGTGCAGGTGTCATTCTGTGAGTCCATCATTTGGGGGTGCTATAGGAGCAGAAGACTTCGCACCTTTTTTAAAGCCAGAGTTTAAATCCATGGCATGTTGTGTTGGTGTAAAGCTTTGACTGTTGTCTAAAACTGAAGGAAGGAACATAATGTTGGTTTTTCACCTCTAGGTCATTTGTATAGATTTTGGAGTCATTCTTAACCACCTTTAAAATGCTGGTACATTTGATGTTTTGTTTATCTTGTTATTGTTGTTGTTTGAATTGTGAACTCCTCATGAAAGCCTCTTACAATTTACTATACTATAGGTATGATGATATTCTGATCAATGGATTACCAGATTGGCGACAGCCTGTATTCTACTACAGGCGGGTGAGAAAAATGAGCAATGCTGAGCTGGCATTACTCTTGTTCATTATTCTCACAGTGGGCCATTATGCTGTGGTTTGGTCAATCTACCTGGAAAAACAGTTGGTAAGTATTGGGAATAAATCAGATGATCTATAATCTTCAACAAATATATGTGTATGTGTATATATGTATATTTATATATGTGTGTGCATGTGTGTATCTGTATGTATGCATGTGTGGGAATAACATTTGAGACAGTATGCTTCCAATACTTGAATATGTATCCTAAATATGTTGTTTTCAAAATTCATTATATTTGATATGTTCCAGAATCAAGAATTCAAGAAGAAATCTTATATTCCTTATAATTAAAAATAATCATTTCAAAATAATGTATTTTAATTTATAGTTATAGATTTGCTATTCACCCAAAGTCTTGAGATATGATATATTAGAAGCTAGAAAGGATGTATCATTTCCATTAATTTTACCATGATCACAGAAATAAACATTTTGTCCCATCATTTATATTTTAATCCTTAAATATGATTTTAGACATTCCTTATGTCACAGCACACTGAATGCTACATTTTAATTTTTTTTTGTTTTTTAACTAAATAAATCACAATTTGTTTTAAATATGATTTAACAACTTCCAGAACCTATTTGGTATAAAGTCACATGCAAGTTACTAATTTCCTATTTAGTCTGGTGTCCTTCTATCTGGTTATAGTCTTCTATGGATTTTTATTTATGTACTAAAAAATGAAATATAGTTAAACAGTATTCATGCATTAGCATTTGTTTACTCCATCTTGTTGAAGCGACATTATTAAACTTGATGAATGAGAAAAGGCAAGTTGAATGCTTTTTCTTCTTAGAAAACTTTGATTGCTATGGAGATACACATGACTGACAGAGCCGGACTTCATGTGTGTTTAAGGACTGGATACCATGGCAACAGTTATTGTTAAAGATAGATGATTTTACTTAATCATGTAGGACCCTCCATGCATTTGCATAAATGCTCCTCTGTAATGTTTACCCTTCACAGAAGAGTCCCAGGAACATTCAGAGAGTACATGTTAATGATAACCTGTAACCGTAATTCTTTATATGTTAAGGATGAACTGCTTAGCAAAAAAAAGAGAGAGAAGAAGAAAAAGACAGGAGGGAAGAGTGCTGATGACGGGAAACTTACTGCTCTAGAGAAGCACGAAAGGTGGGAGCACGAATAAATGCTTGGTGATTTTAAAGTATGTCTTTGATATGTTTCACAGCTTCCGTTTTAAAAGAAACTGCCCCAATGTTTTAAGTGTTCAGCCTCTTGATAATAAGTGCTTGTCTCTGTATACCTCAAGACAGCCTGTGCAGCTCTGTTTATAGAGAGGCGACGGTCAGGAAAATATTACACGTCTGTGTCTGTTTCCCATTTGTGAGTGAGGTTAAGAAAAGTGGCTTCAGGAATTGTTTAGGTAGGACAGTTTCTATTCTTCGGAGAAGGGGGCTGCATATCTATTTTTCCCCTGTATGGAAAACAGATTATTTTAGTGTTTGATGGTGAAACTACAAAGTATTTTATCTTACTGTTCAGCCAGACTCAGATTTAACAAACTCTAGAAATCGAGCATTAGTGGAAAAATTCTGTCATTGCTGTTCAGTTCTGAAGTGACATAGGGAGAGAGTGACATTCAGTAAATTCTAAAAGATACCACCATTTCTTCTATTGATTCATAGAAAGAAATAAAGGGTTTAAATAGTTCACACAGCAGGGGCATGAACTGGATCAATGTGGAATGGAGATCAGAGTCTATTCTGCTTGTCTTCTATTCTGATGACATCAGTGAGTAATGCTTCAGTGAACTGCAAATGACATTAATTTTTATGTATTGGTTTGTTTATGCTACAGTCTTCATATCTGGTTGTCAGCACTTGTGAACATTTTGGTGATGGTTAGTCTTTTTTAGCTGAAGTAATCATAAGGTTTAAGAATTCATTTTATAGACGGGATGAAAAGCAGGTTTTTGTTCTTTATCTATAAAAATGATTGGAAGCAAACTGCCTTAAAATATCAATCTTGGATTATCTTACATGCTCAATGTATTATATTTGTTTCATTTACTTTATTTTCTATCAAAAATCAAATTAATCTGATGAATGTCTTAAAATATTAAGCAAGTTTTATTTTATTATGGGTCATTACATTTTAAGGAAGGATTCATACTCTTTGATGTTTCAATACTATTTCTATTCAGGGAAAAAATGACCTTTTACTAAAATATTCCATTTTCTTACTGGTTCTCTTAGCTTCAGTATTTTTAAAAGAAAACTTTATTTACTTTAGATTGCTAATGAAACCACAGTGGCATGATTTGCTCCCGTGCAAATTGGGAATTTGGTTTTGCCTGACCTTAAAAGCCCTGCCTCAATTAATACAGGTAAAAATCACCTTTCTTTCTCTATTCTGTATAAATATTTGATTATTTCAATTTAATTTTCAGTAAAAGATGTGCTTGTTTTATTGAATTGTCTATGTGCATTCCTAATTAAAATCTCACTATTTTTGTATATACTTCCATGTGATTTTGTTGTATTTTTAAATTTTTTTCAAATTTTCCTTTTACCTTAAAAGAAAATTACAATTATAACACATAGTATATAGTTTAAAGAATATAGTAGTACTCAGTGAAAAAGAGCAAGAGTGAAGTAACTTATTACCAATTATTTAGTGATTAAGACTTTAAATTAGCTTCACACTTTAAATATTATACTCTTCTATCTGTACAATTCTGGAAAAATGTTTTTATTGTAAGATATAATATATATATATATATATATATATATATATATATATATAGGAAATGGGGAAATAGCATGAGTGTTTTTTAGGTGAGAGTCATTTTTATCTTCTTGTCCTAGTAACTTAAGTTCAGATACTTTTGGAACTCCTAACTTGTTTTGAACCAACAGAAAACCTTCCTTTTACAAGTGATCTTAGAGGAGTTTGCCATAGAATTTAATAGTTTCAATATCTCAAACCAGTGCTGAATTTGTTTATTGCATGTGTGGGTTTATTTGGGTATTATCTGTCTCTTAGGCTAAGCCTGTAGAAGCTTTGAGTTTGGCTAATTTTAGAAAATTCTTTGAAAAACCACTCACAAGCAAATAATATTTTTATTTGCTAATTAAGTAAAGCTAATATCCATCTGCTGCAGATATGCCTGCTCAATATTCACATTTCAAAGATAGCTTTATCTGTAATTATTTGAGGAAACTAATGACTTCTTATACTCCTTTCTTCTTCCACTTTTCACCAAAATTTCCTAGTTGGGGAAATAAAACTTAACATGTTTATCAAATTTTTAGGTTGGGAGATGTTCGTTTCCAGTGCCTTCCATCCATCCACATAGGTAGTATTGTGTTAGGATGGCCCAACATTAGTGGGGAAAACAGAAGTTATTTTTGTAGTTAATTTCAGTTTCTTAGTTTTTTTAAAAATTTATTTATGTGACAAATATTATTTTTATAATGATACCTAAAAAGGTGAGTTAATAGGAAAGGGGGAGAAAGCATGTGCATTTTGTCCCCAATGTATTTATGAAAGAAGGAAAACAAAAAATCAAGTTCAGATCTAAATAATTTTTGTTAACATAAGATCTATACAGTAGACAGTAACAGAATATAAACAGTATAGCCCATAAAGAGAGACCATAAATAAAATGTCACAAAGGTCAGTTCTGATCCCTCCTTTATGATCTTCACTTATAAGTAATTTGAAATTAAATCCAATTTGTAGAATTTACATACTGCCTGGTTAATATTGAGGAATGATACAACCAAATGCTACAGAGTAATTAACCCAGATGAAACTAATACATCATGTAGGTTTGAATTTGCAATTCATTATTTTAAGATTGTCTCCCGGTGGTAACTAAAACCACATGCTATGAACTGTTGTGCTTTGCCATAAACAAAAGTTAGGGGGGTATCTGTAAAGTATGAATTTACATACCATGTGATAAATACCTTCTATTAATGACTTGTTTTTGTCCTGTCAGTAGTCATATTTTCTTGGACTCTGAAGGTGCCTCTGACTTTCAAAGTTTGGGCCTTTTTTAATGTTTTACTTGTATTCAGATTTTGGAATACAAGCAATGGATCACTAAAACCTTTTAAATATAATTTTTATTTCTAAGCATTTTTCCCTTTAATTGACACCTCAGGATATTTTGAATTTGCTTTTAATTATATTTCCGGTTGACCAGTCTTTGATTATTTGATCAGTTATTTGAAGATGAAATTCCTCTTTCTGATAGTCATCACACGGCAACCTAAGTGTTATGGTAACAGACAGTTTCATAGCCTAAAAATGGTAACAAACAATTTCATAACTTAAAACTGCATTAAGATTTTGTGGTATCCTATACACAAACATTTTCCCTTAATGATGTAGAACTGGCAGAAAGAAACGAAAATCCCGAACAGTTGTAACTTGGTCTAAATTTTGCCTTTTTGCTTCAATCTAGAGTGAATTCCAATTTGTCCCTTAATTTTTCTTTAACTCTATAAAATGAAGTATTGGGAATGCTTTGTACCTACCTGCTTTATCTAATACTCTTATAAAATCTACTGTAATTAAAAAATCAGATGAGGATAAAAATGAGATAACATATAAAACAAATTTGAAGGGGGGAGTCACCTGGATGAAGCTCTATTTCATTATTTATTGATATTCATCCATGCAAATTCACAATTTATTGATTTAGAAAGTAAACAAGCTAGAAATAATTATGTCAGAGTTAAGCAGCAACTGTCCCCTATATCTGGTCCTTTTCACCCTACTCCTTTTCCCACCAAGTTAATATAGATCATTTAGTCCCTTCCATAGTAAAAGCATCAATTCCGACCATAATTCAAGACATACAAATTCTCTGGTTACCATTAACCTCCAAAGATGCCTCATGGGTAGGAAAGTCCATGGTGCTTAGAATCACAGCTTAAACTTTGTTTGACTATCTTCTCACTTAGGTTCCAAGGGGAACTGTGATTGCCTCATCTTTTGAAAAAAAAATTCAGGTGATTCCTTCCTCAAATATTTGTCGCGGACTTACTGTGTGCAAAGTTAAGTTTGTTTGTTCCTTCTAGATACTGAAGGAGAATTTGAAGATAAATAAGATATCGTCCTTTCCCCAAAAGTTTATAATCTAGTAAAGTATATAATGACCATATAGCAATAAAAAGTATGGGGCAGTACACGAAGATTGATCTTTTAGAAATTCAGAGGATGCTGAAATCCCCTCCCAATCTCTGGGTTTAAGGAATGTGTTTTGGAAGAGCATTTGAACTGAGTTTTGAGGAATAGATAAGTATGTTGCACAAAAAGAGTTGTATAGACAGCTACTCTCATTTAGGACATTATTGACATTTTGATGTAATGTGAATACACTAATAGTCATTGGAAAAAAAACCCAAAATCAGTTAAGTTAGGCAATAAAACATTTGCACCTTTGTTTATACAATAAACATAAATCTGTAGAGAGGAAAAATACAAAATTAGGGAGTCAGACTAGATAGCCTCTGAGATTTGGGAAGACTTTTAGAAATCTATAGATCAATAGAGGGTCTAAATTCAGAGATATTAGAGAATGTCATTTTTTCTGCCTTTGTATATGTCTCAAATATTCTCTAAATGAGAGGGGACAAAGGTAATATGATAAGAATAATAGATTATATTAATATAGTTTCTTTGGGTTTGCAAAGCACTTTGCATATATTATCTCACTTAATCTTCATATCAACCCTATGAGGAATATCTCTCTAGGATGATGATGATGATGATGATGATGATGATGATGATGATGATGATGATAACAATAACAATGTTTGTCCTTTGTTCTGAAAGAAGACCATGACATCAGAGTGGTCATATTATGAAATGCACATGGTTTAGATGAGTGAGGAGGTGCTGTGCTACATCACCAGCTTCACTTTCTTCTCTGGAGACTTCTGGGTCCAGTGGGCAGATATGCATCAGTTTGACTGGAGATGGCCGTGGATGGGAGGCAGTCAGGGTTAAAGTGACTTGTCCAAGGTCACCCAGCTAGAAAGAGTTTAGGGCTGAATTTGAACCCTGGTCTTCCTGACTTCAGGGACACCTGGCTGCCCTGTGATTATTATTATACCCATTTTTACAGATGAAGAGTCTTGAGTCAGGGGAATTGATCTGAGCTTTTAGTTGAACGTTCAATAGCTATGGAAGAAAGAAAAATTGTTTTGAGATACCTTAAGACTAAGGACAGAGAAATTATGTGACAAAACCAAGGGGTTAGTATCAGAGGCAGATTTAAACCAGGTCTTCCTGCCTCCATGTCCACTACTCTGTCCACTGCCCTGACTATCAGATTTGACTAGGGAGATGTAAAAGGATCACCTAAAAGACCCATCGAGATTAAGTGACAGATTTGTTACTGCGGAGCTGCTAGTTGTCTCCATGGTTGATAGAGCACTGAGCTGGAAATCAGGAACTCATCTTCATGAATTCAAATCCAGCCTCAGACACGTACTAGCCGTGTGACCCTGGGTAAGTCACTTGGCCCTGTTGGCCTCAGTTTCCTCATTGTAAAATAAACTGGAGAAGTAAATGGCAAACTTTGCCAGTATCTGCCAAGAAAGCTCCAAATGGGGTCCACCAAGAGTTGGATATAACTGGCACAATTGAACATCAGCAAAGCATTTCACAGTCCCTTCTAGCCACTGTTATAGTTTTGTGGAAAGAATGGACTATAAGAATAATCCTGGAGCAGGTTTCTTTCTAGGTTATAATAGTTCTTCCCCTTAAAATATTCTGTGCTTTATTAAGATTCCAAGATGGAAAACCTCCTTTTACCACCATGCTTCTCACATTGTGACTGTTACTAAGGACAGGCAATGACTCCATTGCCATTAAAGCCATTTGTTTCTCAGCCCTTTTCCTTACACTGATTTGGACCCAAACAAATAAAACACTCATGGTTAATTAACAACTGAATGACCTACTGTGGACTGGGAAGCTTTAGGAGGAAACTAGACAGTCTGATGTCCTCCTAGCTCAGCAATGATTTTCTAAGCAAAAGAATGGGGAGTGTCCAAAAGATACACAAAATAGGCATTTTAGACCCACAAAAGTTTATATCCCTGATATTTTAACCATAAGGCAAAGGCAAAGAAAGGTTAAGAAGCTGATCTGAGCTTTTAGGATAGTAGAACAGCTCAGTTAATATGGAAGAAAGCAAAAATTCTTTTGAGATACCTTAAGATTAAAGACAGTCTTCCCATTCTCTGAAAAGATATCATTGAGACCAGGAAATAGAAAATCCAAATGAAGTTAAAATGTATAAAAAAGGTGAAAAATACAAAATTCCTAGGAGTTAAAATTAACCAACAATGCACTTCGCTGCCTTGTGATGTCCTCTGCTAGGGATATTGTCAAAAGTCTTCATATATTGAATGGGAGTTGTGCCACTTCCATCTAATTTGGGGGGGTTTTTTTTAGATTTTTCAAGGCAATGGGGTTAAGTGGCTTGCCCAAGGCCACACAGCTAGGTAATTATCAAGTGTCTGAGGTTGCATTTGAACCCAGGTACTCCTGACTCCAAGGCTGGTGCTCTATTCACTGCGCCACCTAGCTGCCCCTGCATCTAATTTAAAAAAAAACAACTGAGCTGGAAGAAATTCTTAAGATCATTTAATCTTTTTTAGCTGAGCAAAGGAGACCTCAAAAATTAAGTAGTTTCCCTCAAGTCACAATGAGTTACTAGCAGAACTGGATAAAAATCATATCTTGTGACTCCAGTTCAATTGGGTTCTACCATAATATGCTGGAAATCCATCATATTTAACTGTTCCCTCCTTGTTGGGGAGAGCTGATTGTTAACTTGGATCATTTGGGGTCTTTAGTGTAGGGAGGTTTAGGTGTAAAGCATTCCCAGTTTAGAACTTTTGCTGTCTCTATAAATCAGTATCTTTTCTACAACTTAGTATTCCAGAGTTCCCAGGTCAGGGAGAGGATTAGTGACTTGTCTGGGGTCACCAGCCACCATGTGTCCAAGAAAGGACTTGATTCTAAGTCTTTTTTTTTTCCCCATGAACAATTCTCTTTCCACTTATGCATTATACTATCCTACCCCAATGACCATGATTCTCCTGGGGAGCCACCATAATATACTGAATAGCTCAGGTCAGTACAATAAAAATAAATCAACTTTGTTTTTTGTTAAGTGATAAGCACCCCCATGAGGAGACCAAAGAGAAATTGTGACACTGTCAATAACCAAAGGGAAAGACAAGAAAAAGATGCAGAGACTCATTCCAATGTGAAATAGATATTGCACTTATTAACAGGGCAGCCACAATTCTGGTGGCAGAATTCAGATTCATCTCTCCTGGTCATACCTTTAAGAGGCTGCTACCATCAAATATGGTGCCATCTCCAATAATGATTCCTTGGTTCTCAAGGCATTCCTTGGCACAAGCATTAGAGCCTCTGACTTTGTGTATCACCTCATATGGAAGACTGACATTGAGAATATCTGAAATTGTCCTTATTCACTAGTTTCTTTTGAATATTTTGTACAAAAAAAATCTGTTTTCGAAAATTTTGCTAACAATATCAACTGATTTTAAGGGTTTTTTTTTTTTACAAGGAACACATTTCTGACAATAAAAGACATGGAAGTAGCTAGTGTTTATATAGTATTTCACTATTTGCAAAATGCTTCAAATATGTAGAAGGTAGGAAAGGTCCTTCATCTTGAGACTTATAGACCTACTTACTGTAAGATTTGGGGTTCCCCTAAAGGGAACTTTATACTTGAGGTTGCTAAGACTTTGCAGACATGTATCTCCTCACTCCAAGTCTAGGACTCCTTCAACCAAAAAATCAATGAGAAAATTGAATTTAGTTTGGAGCATTTGTCTTCATAAGCATAATTGCAGGAAAGCATCTCTAGTTTTTCATTTATTGAAGGATACCTGAATTACAAATAAAATAATGAGCCAAGCATTTTCTTTTCAGTATTCTTCCCTCTCTCTTTTATCTCTGATCCCTCATTCCAGGGTAGAAAATAGGTCTTATCACCTCAGATTGATGGAAAAAACCCACCTAAGGTAAACTATCACATTTGTGTCATAGAGGAAAGTAAACAAGAGTTCATAAATGTCACGATGATTTTATCACCTTTATGAATTCCATTAGAAGAAGTTGAGAGATAAATTGGTAATGTGAATAAGCTGTCAGGATTCTCAGAGTTTATTGCACTTTCATATCATTGACCTAAAGCTTAAGTGAATGATTTCATAAACAAATCCACTATAATGAATTTTTAGAAATTAATTTAGAAGATTTTTCTTTAAATGTGAGAGGAAAATGATAATTCTATCACAGAAAAAATTTGTGTGACCAAAAATCAAGTATTCATGTTAACATAGGTCCACTAGCCAAAGGGCTAAAAGAAATTAAATTGTTTCTCCCTCTTGGTACTTTACAATTTTTTACCTTAGAATCTCTGTGTGAGAGGAAACTGTGAATGTATTTCCTGTAGGCAAACATTTATATTTTCTTACTTTTCAGATGTGAAGAACAGGAGGAGAATTGATATAGTTAGGGTGTGCAGAAATTTTCATCTCCATTGAACCATGGAATCATAGAATGTTAGAGCTAAAAGGGACTTTAGATGTCATCTAACTCAAACCCTTCATTTTTTAAATGGGACCCCCAATTTTCCTTGGGCATAGAAGAGGAAGTGCAACAAAAGCAAAAACTTAAAATTTATTTGAGTCAGAAAGCCAGTCACCTTCAGTCAATTGAGTCCAGGGAAGATGAAATTTTAATATTCTTTTTACTAAAAAATTTATTTTTTAGCATAGCACCTTACATTTAGAAAGCATTCAATAAATATTTATTTTGTAAATTTGTTGATTCAGATCTTTGTCTACACTTCATATAGAGTTCCATAGCTTTTAAAAAAAAATCTATATAAGCATTATAGTTGTGTACCTTGGGGAAAACACTATCTAAGCCAACATCATGTCATGACTTTTCCCAGGAGGGCTACAATTCATCTTTTTTTAAAAAAAATTCCACTTCTCAGTTGATGTTTGGATACTTCTATAGCCATATCACTGTTTTCTGCAGGATTAGTGATTTTAGGATTGATTCTCAGTTCTGTTGCCATTCTTTGTATGAGATCAGTCAGGAAGGTTAACTTTACTTTGATTTTTGTGTGCTCGTGGTTACTTTATTTCTGGGGAGAAAATTCACTTTTAAAACAGCATAATAGCATTTCTTTTGAATTGGGTTGGTTTTAGTTTTCAAAGCCTCATTTGTTTATGAATAAACAAAACTATAACTCTAAGCAGTCTGATTTGTTAAAATTTCTATTTTTATCAGTCACAACATATCTGATTTTACAGGTGATCGGAGAAAATCTCTGTTGGACAAAATTTTCAGTTCCTATTTAAATGTTGCTATTCAGGGTTATCAGCTATATCTACCTCCTTGCCTAATCATTTCCACAACTTAACATACAGTTTCAGTCATGGTTTGTGTCATTCCCAACCATGTCCCAGCACACGTCATATTCTATCTATATTCTCCTTCCATCCACCATTGAGATAGGGGTTGAACGCTGGCCTGGTATGATGATATATTCAACTCTTTGCCACAGACTTCTCCTGGAAGTAAGGTGTAGACTTGTGGCCAAAGTAAGGCCCCTGGGAGTTTGTCCAGAGGACAAACTGCAGACCACTAACCCCCTGCCTCAAGGACCTCTCCTAGCCTCCACTTCCGAGCTCTCACTTCCTTACCCAACCCCCAGGAATCTGATAGCCATGCTGCTCCAATCTAGGGATCTGCTTCCTTCACCTCAACTCCCAACAGGGTCTGGGGAGAGAGGAGGAGAAAGGAATCTTGGGGGGTTAGACTGTTCCCTCGCCCAGAACAGCTGCCTGGAGGGGTAGAACTACCCTCTGCTGCCACTGCCATAACCCAGGGTCCACAGCCCTCCCCTTGCTCTGGCCTCTACATTGCCCACCCTACCCCTCGACTTAGGTGGACGAATTTATTAGGGAAGAGGACATTTTTATGGGTCATATCAGACATTTAAGCAGAAAGAGAAGTAAAATGTCATGGTCTAATTTGATTAAATAAGCATTTATCAAACACCTAATATATACACAACTCAGCTGTGTTTATATAGTTGCAAAGCACTTTACAGACATTATCTTGTTTAATCCTCATAAAAACCATCCAAGGTAAATGCTATTATCATTCCCCTTTCATAAATGAGGAAATTAAGGCTCAGAGAGATGAAGTCATAGCTAATGAGTATATGAGCCAAGCTTCAAATCCTGATCATCCAGTCTTGATTAGCATCTTAGGGACTTCCATACTACCGCCCTAATACTTTGCCAGGTGTAATTAGAAGACAACAAAAGTAGTATTCAGCATGGCCTATACCTTGGAGAAATTTGCAGTCTGTGTAGACCAAACTGGCATATATATGAAACAAAGGGAATCAAATGCTTAATTATGTGATGCTGACTATAAATGTAATCTTATTGAAAGAAAGTAGAGAGGTTCCTTGGAAAAGGTGAAGGTTAAACAAAGTCTTGACAGATGGGTAGAATTTGAATAGGTGAAGAAGGAAAGGGTCTTCTCAGTTCAGGGAAGAGATTAAATAAAGACACAACGGTTGAAATGAGTTTATTCCTGGAGGACAATGAGAAGACTAGTCCAGATAAAACAGGTGGTATAAGTGTGAGAAATATTGAAAAGAGGAAGATATGTAGTCATAAAGGGCTTGGAAAGGTCAAGCAAAGGAGTTTGGACTTGATATGGCAAGCAAATGGAGGCTATTTCTACCTTCTTGGCCAAAATAATATTATTTTATATAATAAAATTAAGAAAAACACATTTTAGAAAAATTTGATAGTGGATAGATAAATCAAGAAAGTACCTGGAGGAAAAAAGACTATGTTGAAAACATCAATCCCATCATGAATGCAAATATATTATGAGGAAAATTGAGGGAGAGAACCCTGATCGTTGGGAAGAATAGGATATGGCACCGATGTTGAACCTTGAAAGAAGACACAGATTATGAAAACCTGAGAAGACAAATGTATTTGTGAAATGGCAGGTGTCTTGTGAAAAATCAATGGAGGAGGGGCGACTAGGTGTCTCAGTGGATAGAGCACTGGCCCTGGAGTCAGGAGTACCTGGGTTCAAATCCGACCTCAGACACTTATTACCTAGCTGTGTGGCCTTGGGCAAGCCACTTAACCCCATTGCCTTGCCAAAAAAAAAAAAAAAAAAAAAAAACCAGTGGAGGGAAGAGAAGTCATAGAGCAGCTTGACCACACTAAGTTGGATTATTTAGAACAGATTTCCTGAAAGGGAATAATTTGAAATATTTAGGTGGGGGCCAAATTCTAGAGTTTTAAATGCTACAGTGAGGAGTTTGCATTTTATCCTAGAGACAGCAAGGTGTCACCAGACATTTTTAAACAGGGATAATCGTAGTTATGTAAGGATGGATTGAAGAGATGAGAAACTAGAAGGAAAGGAACCTAATTAGGAAGCTGTGCCGTTTATACTGTGATATCCTGTGCAAGTAATTTTTCTTCTCTGGTCTTCATTTCTTGTTCTCTAAATAAGGGGGTTGGACTAGTTGTTCTCTGTGGTAGTTTGGGGTTTTTTAATTTTGCAATGCAATGGGGCTAAGTGATTTGTCAAAAATCACATAGCTAAGTAAGTATTGTGTCTGAAGCAGGATTTGAACTCAGATCCTCCTGACTCCAGGAGGATCTTTCTAGTTCTAAATCTAAATCTAAATCTTATGTTCCTCTGTGGCCCTTAGAGAGGTCCAGTTGAAAAGTGAGTCTGAGGTAGGGTTGTGACTGTTAGAGAAGAGTGTGAAGAGGAGATGTCATGGAGGTGGAATTGGGAAGAGGAGTCAGTGACTTTGGGATTACCAACTTGAGCATTTGCCATCATCATTCATCGGAAAGGTTGGGGTTGAGCAGAGATATCAACTCTGTATTCACTGGCTCAGCAATCTAAGTAGAGCATGCATATGCTAGGGATGACCCAGGGTGGACAATTGGGAGGGTGTGAAAGTGCTCGAATCAAGAAGGGGAAATAAGGTGACAGATGACTGTGTAGAAAGAATTGAGGTTAGACTAGGAACAAGGCACTAACGGGACAGGAAGCATTAGGGAGACTCAAGGGTGCAGTCAGAGTGAATGGGTTTTAAAGAAGTGAGGCAGAACAAGAGACTGAAGGAGAGGAGGTGATAATCAGAGAAGTTCAGGGGTTGAAATCATGTTAGTGGCACAGTTTGGGGAGATGGTGAGATTTAAGCTATAAATAGCTCAGTACTAGCTATGGGATACATATGGGAATTGATGTTTAATAACCTGAGAGGTCAGCGTATTTGAGGAGGCATCAGTATGTATGTGAAACATATATATGTGTGTATATGGCATCATGCTTATCATATGACATCATATATCCATATCTATATGAAAATCATCAAGTATGAAGGCAGAGATAGGAGTGATGAAGAAGATGAGCCAAGTACAGAACAAAGAGAAAGGAGGAATGATGATCTGAATTCCAGTAGATCCTAGCAAGAATGGATATTCATTATGAAGCATTAGATACAGGATGATGGGTCACCCCTCAAAAAAAGGAGAGGTTGCTATGTGATAGTAGCAGAGGGGAGTCTGGAATCGGCAGTAGGGAATGTGATATTATATCTGTCAGGACCTCTCCTCACCACCCTACCTCCAACATGGATTAAGATAGTTTTCCCTCTTAAAGGCCAGAAATTGAGGATTTGTTTTAAATAGAGGTTGGCAAGAATGATCTATATACATAAAGTGAGAACTGTGTGTAATTGGCTAAAGTTCAAGGCAGTGTCAGAAAGTAAATTTTTGAGGGGGGTTGGAGAATAGAAGAGATGGCAGGTAAGGTTGTGATTTGAAAGAAAGGGTGAGAAGGTATATGGCTGATTTAGAAGACTCATCTTCAAAAAGAGCAAGAAACCGACATCAAGAAGCATGAATAATTCTAACACATTTATGTGGCACTTTAATGTTTGCATAACATTTTCCTCCAACAACCCTGTAAAGTAGGTTACGCAAATATTCCCACCTTACAAGTGAGAAAAGTGAGGCCGTGAGATTGTTCTTGATCACTCATTCAGCAAAAATCTGATGCAGGAGTCTCTACTTTTCTATTGAACACTGTTACTTAGTAGTCTATTCAAACAACACCAGACTGTCTCTGTGGGATCATCAATATGGGTTCTGAGGAGAGAGTTAGAGAAGTAGAATGTAAGCCAGACACTGCAGTTATGTAGGAAGATAGAAATGCGTCCTGGAGAACCGTAGATGACTAATGGGTCTCTATCTTTCAAAGATCCTAGTGGTGGTAGGGCTATTGTGCCTGGGTACCAGCTGAGGGCAGCAGAGAACTGCCATACCAGAATCTAGTGACCGCACCAATAACTTCTGGAATGGACTCCAGAAAGCTGGGCTTGGGAATGGTAGGGCATTGTTATCGACCATGAAAATCCCTTAACTTGAACGATAGATTCAACGACAAAGATGGAAGCCCACCTTTGGTTCTTAAAAGGACCAAGTTTGACCTGTGGGGCTTCTGACCCAGGGGATGAAAGAATATGCATGCGTATGTGTGTGTATGTGATCTTCCTAGACCATAAGTAATTAGAAATTCTGATTCCTATGAAACAACGGTATTTTGCTAGAAACCATTTTTTTTTAAATTTGAAAAATGGGAAAATTGATCAAATAGTAAGATCTCAAAATATATTGGTGTGTGTATATTTAGGGGAGAGGTTCCTGGTAGGATCAGTATCATGAAGGAATGAAAGGTAGCATTCAAAAAAGTAGAAGGAAGAGTGTTAGAAATCACTCTGAGGTTTCATGTTTGGGTGGTGGGGAGAATGGAAGTGGCTCTAAAATAGTGGTTTAGAGCTATGAATTGGACTGAACAATTATGGTATATAAATGTAATAGAATATTGTGTTGTAAGAAATGATGCCAGGAATGGATTAAATAAAACCTTGAATGACTTATTTGAACTGATGCAGAGGGAAGTGGGCAGAACCAGAAGAATTTATACAATGACTCTATAAAGGAGAACTACTTTGAAAGAATTACGAATTCTTATCATTGCAGCTGTCAGTTATTATTCCAGAAAACTGTTGATGGGATTTGTTTCCCACATCTTAGCAAATGAGACGTTCATTTTTAGACTTGGTTGATGCAGAATTTATTTTGCTCTACTATAATTAATTTTTATAAGGGAAGACTTCTAATTTTTTTTCAAGTAGAGTTGAGAGGCAGTATTGTGAAAGTGATATAAAAAATGAAAAGAATATTAGTGAAACATTTAAAAATGCAGAGTGAAAAAGAATTAGGTTCAGAAGACTACAAATAGGCAAAGTAGTCTTAGCACTAGTACTATCATTTTAAATTACATAAAAATTGGAAATAGAATTGTGATTTTATTTATATAAGGAGCTTCCAAGGGAGGAAGTGCTTAGCATCTCTCCTGCACCATATAGGCTTAACAAGTTGTCTGGAACTGAGAGATTGGATTTGCCTTTACATGGCCAGTCTGTATTGGATGAGAGGAATTCAGGTCTTTCTGGCTTCAAAGCTGGCTCTCTATTTATTCTATCATGTTGCAGCATTGAGTGTGTGTGTGTGTGTGTGTGTGTGTGTGTGTGTGTGTGTGTGTGTGTGTAAATTATATACGTATATATTTGGACTAGACCTAGTTTCATGGTTTCATGTGTGGTTCTCTTTTCTGTTATTTGTATATAGACACATTCATATATTGATGTTTATATTAAAAAAATTTTAAGTAAAACATGTCAATTTATATCACAAAGCAGATGGATCTAAGTCGTTTGGTTTGGAAATAATGGAATGTAAATTTTATTTTTCACTTCATCCAACTAAATTCAGATAACTCAAATAGAAAAACCAGAACTCCTCAAATAGAAGGAAGTTAAAACAGTTAAAGATTTAGCTGACTGGAAAACTGATAATTAGGGGAAAAATAGCATTGAAAGGACTTTGCACATCAATATGATTACATTACGAGGTGATCACACCACCCCCTGTTTCTTCCTAATTTACTGCTAGGCAAGAGAAGGCACCAGAAAGTCAAAAAATGTAGAAACACCCTTGGATCTCCCCAGGAGTGCCAGGAAGGCTCACTAAGCTCATCCCCTCTGGTGACCTGCACCAGATCAAATAAAATGAATAGACTGGGGATAATGAAGTGGGGATTCTAGACTCAGTCAAGAGAACTATATGCCCACACCATCACAGGCATGGGAAGCATCTGAGAGGACTGGCAGGAACAACAGATCCAAGCCTCTCTTCTCAAATTTACTTCAGAGCATAAGCTTTAATCAGAAGAATGGGGGTAAAATTGCATCACTATTAAAATTCCTTAATTTTCCTCCTTCCCCCTCACATTTCTTCAATAAAAACAAATAAAACAAAAGTCCAATGTACACAAATTAGTAACAGCTCATTTGAAGAGTCAAAGAATAGTAATGGGGGAGAGGGGGTGGAAAAGACTTGAAGGCATCTTAAAGGAGACAGGATTCTAAAAAGTTGAAAAAATGAGGAGCAAGTATTATTCTAGACAGGTGGTGGGGCAGGGGGAGGTGGGCAGCCTGTTCAAAAACATAGAGACAAGCAGCTATCTCAAAAGACAAACTTTGAGGCCCAGGAAGCATGAGGACAGTTTGACCATCATTCATAATTTGTGACTAGGAGCAGGGAAAAAATCATCCTGGAAAGGATGTGGGTAGGCTCCCTGTTTGAAGACATTAAATTCCAGGCTGAAGAATTTGATTTTATCCCAGTAGCATTAAGAAGCTAGTAGAGATTAAGCTTTCTTACTATTTTGATATTCGGTGGATTCATAACTAGTTGATCAGGCAGACCCCCAGAGTGGTCAATAATGGTTTAATGTTAGCTTGGAAAAAGCTCTCTCCAGTAGAGTCTCCTGAGGGACCAGGATTGTTCTGTACCGCTGCTGATTGTTATCAGTGACTTGGGTGAATGCATTGATGTTGTGTTTATCAGATTTGCCAGTTAATACAAAGCTGAAAAAGTTGAATATAATCAGATTCCAAAATGATCCAGATAAACTGGAACTGTGTGTGTATGTGTGCCTATCAAATAAGATGAAATTTAAAAGACATATATACATATATATATATATATATTATTTTTCTTGGGTTCAAAAGATCAACCTTCACAAGTACAGTGTGTTGAAGACTTGGCCAGACAGCCATTCATCTTATCTAGGGCTTTTTAGTGGGCTGCAAGCTCAATATGAGTCAACAGTGTGATGTAGTAGCCAAAAACTAATGCATTGTTAGGCTCCATTAAGAAAGGCATAATATCCAGGACTTGAGGTTAAAAGACCTGCTGCACTGTACTGAAATGGCTCTCTCCATGGTTACTAATGATCTCTTAACTGCTAAGTGCAATGGCATGGTGGTATAATGGGGCTGAGCAGAGCAAGAGTATCGTGCTCAGTCTTAGGTACCACATTTCAGCAGAGATAGTGACACACAGGAGAGCGTCTAGAGGATGGTGAACACCAAGCAAGGATCAATTAATTATGGGAAGGGAGAATATTTAGTCAGGAGAAGAAAGAATAGGAAAACTGTCCCTAAGTATTAGAGGTATCCACCTTGGCCCCAAAAGAAAAAGATTAGGAGCTATGTTTCTGAGTTGCAAAGAGGAAAAATAAATTTTGATATTAGAAAACAAAGAATGCTAACAATTAGAGCAATATAAAAGTTCAGGTGGTCAGATTTGCTAGGTAGTAGGTTCTCCACCCCTGGTTATCTTCAAACAAATACTAGATAAACCACTTGGTGGGTATGTTGAGGGTGTGTACATGCATACATATATCCTTCAGACTTTGAGATTTTGTGATTTAGTTGACAAAACAGAATTGGAGTTCTGAAGAGAGATTAGGGTGATGGAGAAATATACAAATGTATACATACACATATATGTACATATGAACAATCTGCATATTGATTCTAACTGAACTCATTGGGCTTAAAATAAGATTATACAGAAGACAAAAAGGTCCAGAATAGATCTAAAGGAAATTATTGGATTGGAGATAGTTACTGACTCAGCCAACCAGACTAAGAAAGAAAGACTGGACAGACAATAGAAAAAGAATCAGGAAAAATGACAGAATTTTTATTTTTACTTCACTGGGAGCATGATTGCAATCTTAGAAAAGAAGCATACAAAAGTAAGTAAAATTATCAGAAGAGAATGAGTAATGAAATTTTCCTTGGATAAAAAAGGTACAAGAGGCTAATGATTTAAGGAGATCTAAAAGAATTGGGAGGAGCAGTGGTGGAAGAACAGAATTGATGACAGATAAACTAATTCACAGATCTTCAGGAGAATCAGTATCTTTGGAAGGAATGAATTGCAAAGTCAGAGGCTACAAAAATATGAAGAGAAGTGGGAAACAAACTAATGTACCTGAAATCATAATTAATAGTAATAGCTACCACACATGGGTTAGTGAATAGAGAACTGAGCTCCATCCTGCCTCTGACACTTATGAGCTGAGAGATTTGGCAAATTACTTTTTAAAATTATAAATCTCAGTCAAGGTACATTCTGCATCTTCATTGGAAAGGATTTGTGGTTTTTTGTTTTGTTTATTTTTTTAATTTTTGGTCTTCCTTTCAGTTGCACTGAGAAATGCTCTTGACATAATCTTGCTTATTTGATTCCAATGCCAAACTTTCTCAAAACCTATCTTCCTTTCTGATGCTTTTATTCCATTGTGAGGTGATTCTGCTTATACTCTTTAGTCATCCTCCATAAAAATTTTGCAAATAAGCTTGAAATCAAAACTAGTGTTGTCCTTGGTTTCTTAGTCCTTTGATTCATTTGTTTGCTGGCTCCAATTCAAATGTTTGCTGGCTGAGGCATTTTCTGAGCCTTATTGGCCCACTCATTTTGGTCATTGTTTTCTATCACTGAAGCTTTCCTAATAAATGGTGGCAATCACAAAGTCTTCACTTTTATCTGTTTTCTACTTTTCAGAGTCAACTGCTTCTTTAAATTCTTCAGGCAAGAACATTTGTACACAATGTCTTCTCAACTTTATATTTTCTTCTAATTTGACCTTTTGTTCTAATTTTGACCTTTGTTCTAATTAATCAGTGATCCTGTTAAAGTAGCATCTGAAAATGACTATTATTTTCCATGTTCCAGTTTCTTTTCTTTTTATGTTGTTTTATGTGCTTGTGTGCTTACTAACATTTGAGGACTTCCAACTGTCTTCTAGAGAAAAGCATACAAGAGTAATACCTATGGCCTTTCTTTGACCACTTACCTTTCTTAAACCATATCTTTGAATATAGTTTCAGCTATCTTTTCTTATGCCCACCTTTGCATTGTAGTCAGTGAACATCAAAGTTGACTTGTTTTGGAGTACTTCATCATGTCCTAAAAGTTTAATCTACTTCTGATCCTCTGTAACAGATATTACTATATAAACTGTAGATATCTTCACAATGGTCTTTTTGTTTATGCTAGCCTCAAATGCATAATGTTAGATGACCATGTTCTCATTAAATGCTATATTTCTTTTGCCTTTGGGCACAAGATGAAACCAATTCCATCAACATCATTTTTCTCTTTCAGAAGAGCCTTTTTTAACCAGTATTGTTAGTGTAAGATCATTGTATTACAAATGAGTTGGTATACTTCTGGGGGAATAAGATAAACTTCTCTACCCCTATTCTCTCCACTCTTCCAGCATCCCTGCAAAAGTTGAAGAGGGTTGCAAAAGACTTAATGGATATTTTTGAATTTGTTTTCTTGGTTGCTATCACCAACTGGCTAGCCCAATGACCTAGACAAGGCATGACAACTTTAAAAAAAAGAAAAACAAACCTAATTAACATGATGCAGAAAATGATACCAGAAAAATGTTCAGAACTTCTGAATATAGACTACAAAATATCTATTGAGAGAATCCACAGGCTACCCCCAGAAAGACAACTGTAGACACAGGAGTTAAATTTACCAGTTTCAGTACCAAACAACAAATTTTGCAAATGGCCCAGAGGAAGATCTGGAGTAAAGGAAAACAAATAACATGGTATTATTCCTTATATACAAGAAATTACAGGAAAAAAATGGAATGGTTTATTATGAAAGGCAAAGGACATCAACTTAGAACTTCTCCTCTCCCTCAACCCAAGTCTAAAATCAAATTGATAATATTAAAATGCTGTTGACAGATATCTGTCAGTCTTCTCCCCTATGTCTTTACTCACCATTGCTGTAACTTTTCAGTCTTCTGGACATCTTTGTATTTATATCTCTGTTAATTAGTACAGTAATCAGCATATAGAAAGTATTCATAAATGCTATTTCTTTCTTTTCTTGTTCCCTTCTTCCCTGTCTGTTTTTGTTCTCTTTCTAACATGGTGGCATTTGCCATAGCTTATGCACCACTGTTATAACCTTCTGGTACCCATTGTCACCTCATTGTAGAGGAAGTATATTAAACCTATCAGCCTACAGTGAACATTTTGGCAAGTCTGAAATTTTAAAAGCATCATTTTGTATACCTTATAAGAAAGTTATTAAACCTTTAGTGATTAGTATGAACAGTGCATGAGTATTAAACTATATTTCTCACTAGTAAACTTTTTATTTATGTATTTTTTGAATTTTACAATTTTTCCCCCTAATCTTGCTCCCCCCCCCCACAAAAAGCAGTCTGATAGTCTTTACATTGTTTCCATGCTTAAACATCTCTTTTTAAAAGACTAGGGAGGGAATAAGCATTTATTGAGTGCTTTATAAATATTATCTGAATTTTTATAATGAACATAATAACAATTTCAAATGCCCCTGTTCTCTGAGACGGAGGTATCAGTTTTCAGCTCATAGTGTAGGGGTGAGCTGTATTAAAGCCCTCTAATAAATTTCAGCTCTTAATTATGGAAACACTTTAACTTGACTCATAGTAATAGAAGTTGGGAATGCTTCTATTCAAGCACTCACATCAGAAGAAATTGGAAAAGAAATAGAGAAAATAACTGTGCCATTGAATTACATTGTATAAATGTTCTCATTTTTCAAATTTTCTCTGGTATTGAAAATACATCCTCTCCACAGTATTTTGCCATTCCTTTTATACTTTATACTTTTTATCATTTTTTTAACCAATGAATTTTCTTATCCTATTTGATAAAGTATTTTTAATCAAGTCAATAATTTTCATTTAACTTCTGTTCCATTACATAGTATTTGGTATCTATGCAGACATTTTCACCCAAAACTTAAAGAGCTCTGCCAATAATTTGTAGTCATCATAACAGTCTCTTCTCTGCTGGAGGTTTATTGTGACCCAGAGCCATGAAAAATCTCCAAAGAATGAAACCCAGGGGTCAAGCTGACAGCAATTTCTCCATTGAGTTACTGCCCACAGCTGCCTAACATTGAGCTGAATGCATCACAGCAAATGCAAAATGAATGTTGTCACCATCAGCAGCAAACATTAGCAGAGATCCTATGATGCATGAATCCTTTGGTGTAACTCCTATGGTGAATATAATTTTGGCTCAGTATAGTCCTTTTCCTGAAAGATCTCAGTCTGATATCAGAGAACATTGATTTTAGTCCATTCAACAGTTTATTAATCTCCTACTACAAGGTATATAAGACACTATACATGTAAAAATAAAATCAAAGTAGTCTTCTTGGGTGGATACAATCTATACCTCTGTTGGTAAATAAATAATATAAAAAGAAGAGAATCCTAAAGACAGAAAACACTTCAAATAAGTTTTTCTTGTACTGAGCATTGAACCTAAAGATGTCTGGAGTTGAAGTTGAAGAAGGAATGCATTTTAGGCATGGACATCAATCTGGAAAAAGAAAGGGATGGAAATAGGAGATTGAAAGCTGAAATACCTGGGTGAGGAGATAGAAATAAATGAAATCAGAATAAGAAAAGTGAGTGAGAAAAATATTTGCATCAAACATCTCTGAAAAAATGGATACCCAGGAATACAAATATATATGGTCAGGACATCAAAAGATATGAACAGTCTTCAAAAGAATTACAAATGATAAAAAACGATCTTATTCAAACATCCTCCTAATCATTAGTAATAGAAAAATACAAATTAAAACATTCTAAGGTGTCACTTTATGCATTGTAAATTGATGGAGATAACAAAAAAATGGAAACAGCCAATAAAGACATACTCTAAAGTGACTGGAGCATCAATATATTGTTGGTGGAGTAGTGAATCGATCCAGTTGTTCTGAATTTCAATTTTGATTTACACAAGAAGGATGCCTAATTAGTTACTTTTGGACCGAATATCTCATAGCTGAACCTTCAGGACAAGGAACACAGATATGAAAATATTCATAAGTAGAAATTTTATGATAGCAAAGAACTGGAAACAATAGGTCCACAAAAAACCCTGATATATTACTATAATTGAATATTATTGTACATTAGGAAATGGCAGGAAGAATTCAGAGAACCATGGAGAATGGCTCTGAATTAATGCAGAATGAAATAACCAAAAACAAAAAAAAATCAGTCTAAAATCACAGCAACAAGATAAATAAAAAAGCAACAAAAGGAAGTCAGTCTTTGAGGAACTGAGACTTAAACTTTATGAATAGAGTAAAAGGAATGAATAGTAAACAATATCATGGAGGTAACATCAACAAGACTTGGCTAGCAAAGAGTTGAAGAAGTTCCCAATTTGAAAGATGGTTGATCCCTCAACAAAAATAGAGAAGCCTGAAAGTGGAACAGGTGGGTGAGGGGATACCCAAGGATTGCATGGAACATGCTGCATTTGATGGACCTCTGGGCCATTCAGATGTGGAGATCCAACAGACAGTTGGGAATGCAAG
Source organism: Macrotis lagotis (assembly GCF_037893015.1). NCBI lineage: Eukaryota > Metazoa > Chordata > Mammalia > Peramelemorphia > Peramelidae > Macrotis > Macrotis lagotis. Next base: position 60,693,060 of record NC_133664.1, on the reverse strand, counting down.
ACTGGAACTTTGGAGAGAGACAGATGGTTCAGGATCAGGGACTATCTAGTCCAAACTGGACCTGAACAAAACCTGTCCTACAGGATGAACGTCCTGGCCAACTTGTTAGTGTCTTTCCTAAAATTGATCTCCCCTAAAGTCTCTCCTCACATCTGTCAAACCTGATTCCTGACTTGCCCTCCTCACTTTTGCCTCACTCATCAAGACTCAGCTCAAACATCATCTTTTATAAGAAATCCTTATTGATCTTTTCTGTTGTACTTGCCCTACTGTCTAATTACCTCATATGAATTATTTTGTGGTTATTCTGTATATATTCTGTGTATTTACTCAGTCATGTAGGTTTCCTGAAATTAGATATTTTTTCTTATCTTGTCTCCTCAGTATCTAGCACACAAAACAATACTGCCTTAAGGTCAAAATTATACCACCTTAAGAATAAGCATTTTGAAATTCCACTTTTTGCCAAAGCTTCTCATCCTCCACATTTCTAACTAAAACTACTCTTTGACCTTATTGTGCCCTCCAGTCATATGATCCATTCCTATTCTTTGAGTTCATTCTCTTACTCCACCTTCTCCTGTTTCTGTCTTTAGCTTTAACTCCATGGTCTTTCTCTTAATGTTTTATAAGCTACTACCCTAGAAGCCATGGCCCCATTCTCATTGTTCTGCCATTCCTTACCTGTGAATTCTCATCCCTGGCCAGTTACACCCTCCTTACTAATCATCACAAATAAGTGCCTTTTTTCATTCTTCGTTTTCCTTAACTTCATTAGTATCTGCCAGTTTGGTCAGCAAGCCCTATTCCATTCAAACAATTCATTAAACATTTATTTAGTACCTACCATGTGTGAGGACAATGCTAGGTCAGTAATACATTGTCTCCATACCTCGAGGAGATTATATTGTATTTGAGAAAAACAATGTGTACATAAAAACTGAATTCAAAATATATGTAAAATAATTTTGGCAGGGGTTGGAGGATACCCAGAGATATAATGATATAATAATAATAATAATAATAATAATAATAATAATCATAGATATTATTATTTAGTATGGTTTGCAAAGTGAATTACAAATACTAACTCATATTTTATCCTCACGATAACCCTAAGGAGGTGCTTATTAGCCAGATTTTAGAGAGGAGAAAGCTGAGACAGAGATTAAGTAACCTGTTCAGCATCACACAGCTGGTAGATGTCTGCGGCTGGTGGTGTCCACCTTTACCCTGTCCTTCCCCCTTTTAAGTCAGGGGCTAAACCTTGCCTGAGTCTCCCCCCAGTCTGATCAGCCAGACCCAGCCATCCCAAGGAGCTCCTTTCTAGCTTATCTGTCAATCAGTATTAAGCTCTGTGCTAAGGATATAAAACAAGTCAGAAGACAGTCCCTGCTCTTGGTGGGGGGGGGGTGCCATCTAACAGGAGAGAAAATAAGCAATCAGTTACTTGTGGAGTGGTTTGCTTTTTTCTTCTCCAGCTCATTTTACAGATGAAGAAATTGAGGCAAACAGGCTTAAATCATTTGCTCAGGGTCACACAGGTAGTCAGTGTCTGAGGCCAGACTTGAACACAGGTCTTCCTGACTCCAGGTCCTGTCTTCTATCCACTAAGCCACCTAGCTGCACCTCATATATGATAAACAGGAAATAATTTTAAAAGGGAAGGCACTAAAATTAAAGGCATTTGGAAAAGGCTTCCTGCAAAATATGTGACTTGAAGAAAACCCAAGAAACCAGGAGATGGAGAGGAGGAGGGAGACCATTCCAAGCATGGGAGACAGCTAGCCAGATAGAGATGGAGCATCTGAGTGGAACAGTGGGGAGGCCAGGGTCACAGGATCAAGGAATACAGGTTAGGAGTCAAGTGTAAGAAGACTGGAAAGGTAGGAACAGGAATAGGCCTTGCCCTGACAGTTTCACAGAAGCTTTTGTACTTGATCATGGAAGTGAGGTGATAGGAAGCCAATGGAGTTTATTTAGCAGGAGTGTGATAGACATACAGGGACCTGCACTTTGGTGGCTGAATGAAGAATGAGTTCAGAAAGACTTGATGCCAGCAGACCCATCAACAGGCTGTTAGAGCAATCCAAGGGTGAGATGGTGAGGCCTGTCTTAAGATAATAGCAGTGTCAGAGGAAAGAAGGCACTTTATAGTCTAAGGTCAAATTAGCCAATACTCCACCTGGATCTCATTCTCTACTAGGTGTTTAAATAAGACAAAAAAGGTTATTAATAAAATAACATAGAGCCCCCAGATAAGAAAGTTCCAAACAGTCAGAAGTTTACAACTGTCATATTTAAATTCTATATATTTCTATCTTAATCACTAGTCCACAGTATTGCACCTTTCCCAGTATGGAATGCCTTACAGACATGCTATATATAGTGGGCATGATTGATCAAAGATTTTATATAAAGGAAAACCCTATCAATATACAAATTAAATCAAAAGTTATAATGAATTTGAACAGAAAACACTAGGCATTAAGATATCCACTGTTGCTGGTTAGAATAAACAAATGAGAAATAGACTTCCAGCAGCTTCTCACAGAGAAATAATCCCATCCTAATTCTGTAGAGTCCATGAAGTAAACAACACAAGCATGGCAAGCCCCAGGCCCATCAACCCTCATTATCATTCCCCAGACCAACAATCCACTGTGATGCTGCTACCATTGTCCTGTTGACCATCTCCTTTCCTCTTAGCTCTGAATGCCCCCCCCCTCTCTATTCAAGACCAGTATTTCTACTGAAGATTCAAACACTGACCCTTCCTCCTCTTGCAGGGATGTCAGTTCAGAACCCTCATGTACATGTACATATACATATACATATACATATACATATACATATACATATACATATACATATACATATACATATATGTTTTTCTCTGGTTCATTGTCTTCTCAACACTTTCCTTATTATGAGTTTCTTAATATGTACATTTCCCATGGCAATATAATACTCCCCATGTCTTCATTAACTATTTTTATTCAGCTAATTTATTTATTAAGCACTTCATTCCCAAATACAGATCTCCATCTCCATCCTCTCTTCTGAATTCTAGACCTCATCTTCAATTGGATAGATATAGACTCCAACTAGATGACTCTGAGGTTCATTTCTTATATATTCCTTCTTTCTGGAATATCTTCCCTCCCCATCTTCTCCTGTTGAATCCCTACCATTTCTCTAAGGTCCAACTCAAATGCTGCCATCCCCTTGATATGTCAACTGATGTTCTTCTCCACTAATCATTTGTTTCTGACCTCTCCAGTGGTCAGATTACCGTGATTCTATACTGAAATTATCTGTGTGCAAGGGCAAAAATCAAGTCTTGCTCATCTCCAAAGTCCAAGATACAATGGGTGTGCATGAACGTGCCTTAGATCTCAAACTTTGGGAAATGCGAGAGAAAGTGGCAATAAAAGTGCGAATAGAGTACATATAAGTCATGTCATTCACTGATAAGTGGCAAATTTTACAAATAAATGAAGAATGAAACAAACCCCAGCTTAAGAATCTGGAACCAGAGAACCCATGTCTTGGGCAGAATTATGAAAGTGGCGAATTTTTTCTTAAGCTTTCCCAACCATGTATTCATTCTCTGCCGGTTTCCTAATTTTGATCAAACACACAGCCCTTCCAGTAGACTAGTTCCTTTGTGTTTTCTTCAAGCCTCCCCCATTGAAATCTGTGAACTGAATATGATAAATTAATTTTCCCTATTAGGGCTTCCCTAATTGAAAAGAAACAATGGAGGAACATATTGAACTTAGATTAGAGATTCCCTAGAAATGAAGAGAAAATTATATTCCCCCACTGCACATTCATTTGACCCTAGTAGCTTCACATAGATACAAGTGATTTTGCCACATACTACATGATGGAGTGAATAGAGGGCTAGCCCAAGGATCAGGAAGGTTTCTTTTTGGTTTTTTGCAAGGCAATGGAGTTAAGTGGCTTGCCCAAGGTCATACAGCTGGGCAATTATTCAGCTGTCTGAGGTCACATTTGAACTCAGGTTGGGCTTATACTCTATCCACTGCACCACCTGGCTGCCCCTCAGGAAGGTTTCTTTAAGGCTTTCCTCTTTTGTGACCCTGGGCACTTAATCTCTTCCATAACTAACACCAAAAGCTATTGACAAGTTGTTAATCTGCATTAATGGAGAGATTTCTCTGCACCAATTAATTTACATATCTGGTCCAAAAAAGCAAATCAGAATGCTTAATGACTGTTTAATATTATTGTCTATTTTCCTAGAAATATACCCATTTACAAAAACTCTCTCCCTTGACTGTAGATGGTATCCTAGGTAGAAGTCACCCATGCTGGAGAATCAGCCATTGTTTTCTATCTTATTGCTAAAAATATTGTTAAAATAAAGTAAAAACAAGTAAAACTAGGAGCTGATTTTCCAAGGGGGAAAAAAACAATAAAATGGGTAAGCCCTAATGATTTGATTTTTTTAATTATTATAAAAATAAAAACAATGCATTAACAATGAAGATGAAATTAAAGCAATTATTAAAAACTATTTTGTCCAGTAATATACCAGTAAAACTGACAATCTAAGTGAAATGGAGATTAAAAAAAAATGTAAATTACCCAAATAAGCAAGAGAAAATAGGATATGAACAGGCATTTTTTAGAAGAAATTAAAAGAATGGTTTGAAATTACTCCTAAAGGGCTACAAAACTGCATATCCTTTCACCCAACAATCCCACTAGTATGTCTATATCCCAAAGAGAGTTAAAAGACACAATAAAGAGGAAAATAACTTTTATATACAAAAATACTTATAGCAGCCTTTTTGTGGTGTCAAAGAATTAGAATTTGAGGGTATGCCCATTGAGGAATGAATGAACAAGTTGTGGTATATGATCATGATGGAAATATTATTGTGCTATAAGAAATGAGAAAGGGGATGGTTTCCGAAAACTTGGACAGGCTTTTATGAACTGATGCAAAGTGAAATTACCAGAACCAGGAAATCATTGTACACAATAACAGCAGTATTATAAGAATGACCAATTGTGAGAAACTTTTATCTATTATGATCAGAACAATGACAGCTCCAAAGAATCTATGCTGAAATATATACTATCTGCCTCCAGAGAGAGAACTGAAGAACTGAATGTATATTTAAGCATACTTTTTTTTTAGTTTTTTCAAGGCAATGAGGTTAAGTGGCTTGCCCAAGACCACACAGCTAGGTAATTATTAAGTGTCTGAGGCCGGATTTGAACTCAGGTACTCCTGACTCCAGGGCCGGTGCTCTATCCCTGTACCACCTAGCCGCCCCTAAAGCATACTTTTCTTATCCTTCCTTATTGTTCTTGCTTTTTAACTATTTTTTTTCAACATGGATAATAATGGATATATTTTTGTATGACTTTAATATATAATTAATATCATTTTTCTTCTAAAAATGGGAGGGGCAAAAAGCAACTCAACATTTTTTAAAAATATGAATGTTTTAAATAAATAAATAAGATCTTGGGGCAGCTAGGTGACTCAGTAGATAGAGCACCGGCCCTGGAGTCAGGAGTACCTGAGTTCAAATCCGGCCTCAGACACTTAATAATTACCTAGCTGTGTGGCCTTGGGCAAGCCACTTAACCCTATTGCCTTATAAAAACCTTAAAAAAAAGGAAAAGAAAGATATCTATGACCTCCCCCCAAAGTTTTTTAAGTATTGTTCCCTCTTCTGTGAATGTTTAAGGAAGAATAGCACTTCTTTTTTTTTAGTGTCAAATACTATAAACACCCTAGAATTTCTTATTTTAACCATTCAAATAATAAAAGTGAATTTTAAAATATTTTTCTGTCAGTTGTGCATTTTAATTAAGTAGTTTTCATAATTGAATTATTTTTAAGCAAACAGAACTACACACACACACACACACACACACACACCTTTTGTTTTCTTTGTTTCTAACCATATTCCTCAGTTTCTGTCATTCTCTACTTGATATGCTCTCTTCTCTACTTGCTAAATCCTTTCAAGGTCTGACTCAAGTAGCACTTCTTTCATGAAGTCCTAGCTGATTGAGGCTACTAGAAGTTATTCTCTATGATGAATTCTTAGAGCACCATGTTTATATCTCTTATATTCTTGCCACATTCTATTTTACATATGTATTTTATATCCCTTAGAAGATGGCAAAATTGTATTCAAATCACTGTTAGGACAATTAGGTGACCAGTAGATGAAGTGCTGGGCCTGGAATCAGGAAGATTCATCTTCCAGAGTTCAAATCTGGCCTTAGACACTTACTAGCTCTATGACCCTGGGCAAGTCATTTCACCCGGTTTGCTTCAGTTTCCTGATCTATAAAATGAGCTGGAGAAGGAAATGGCAAACCACTGCAGTATAAAGATACTTGGCAAAGGTCAAGAAAATCCCAAATAGGTCAGGAAGAATTGAACTGACTATAAATTAGTGGTCAACAAGAAAAATAGATGGCAACATTCAATGAAAGCAGATATCACATTATATTTGTCATAACTCTCCTCATATATATTCTGACTTATTGGTGTTAAATAAATCTTTGTAGAATTATTTGCTGTTTGGTTTTGGTTTTGGTTTTTGCAAGGCAGTGGGGTTAAGTGACTTACCCAAGGCCACACAGCTAGGTTAATTATTAAGTATCTGAGGTCAGATTTGAACTCGGGTTCTCCTGACCCCAGGGCTGATACACTATCCACTGCACCACCTAGCTGCCCCAATAGAATTCATTTTTAAGGGTTAAACAACTATATCTGAGCTGACTTTGTGACATTAATTGAAAAAACAGATAGTTCCAATAAGTATTTATTTTCAATCAGTTTAAAATATAATACAAACTACATAACTAAGATGATAATACTTCTACAACAAGAATAAAAGTTGATGGTGATATTTTGTTAGGGTTATTATAATGAAATTTACAAATAATTCAGTTCAACAAATGTTTTTTTTCTAGTCTTTGTGATTGTAGTAGTGGTCATTATTCACATTAATGAAAAAAAATCATATGAAAGAAGAAACTAAGAGAAGGATGCCTCTCTTTTTTTTGTCAAAGAGAGAAGAAAATTTACTCAACATAATATTTTCAGTAGCTTATTATAACTCCCTGAGAATGAAAACCTTGAAGAAAATAATCATTTCTTTTTTCTCCATGAAATATGAAAATATCAAGCAATGAGAAATACTTATTAAGTTATTTTTAACTAAACAATTAAGTGGGAAAGTTTTGCTAAAGCAAACTGTTTTTGTTAATTTCTTCAAAACTTCTTTTTTAAGGATGCCAGACAATTTTATGAGGAATATAAAGAAACAAAACTGAAGGAAAAAGAAGAAGCCTTGGCTAGAGCTGAACTTGAAATACTTCAAAGTGAGTTGAACCGTTGTCCTTTTGTGTGAACAATATCATATACAGTTTCTCTCAAAAAAAACCCACTGAAATAGTTTAAAAATGTTATTTTGTTGGCTTTTTGATATCACCTAAATGCAAAGAAACTAAATGCCCACATTTCCCTACTGACACTAATTAAGTTCACTTTTCTTTGTTTTTATTCAATTTTATTGCATTTTCTATTGAGTTATCTCCCTATCTCTCACCCTTCTCCTCCCTATTGACAAGACCAGAAAAACAAAATCTTTTACAAATACAAATAGTTGGAGACAGAGCAAAGATGGTGGCATGAAGGCAGGAATTCCTGGAAACTCGTTCCTTAAAAAACTCCAAAAGTCGGCAAATTATGACTAGCCAAAATTTAGAGGGTCAGAACCCACAGAAAGACTGAATGATATAATTTCCCAGTCCAAGACAACTTAGAAGATCCACAGGAAAGGTCTGTTTCACTGGGACCAGGAGTTGGAAAGAGTCACGGTGCAATGCAGCTGAACCTGAGCAAAGTGGCTCCAGCCTTCCAGGAGCAGCCCTGTGCGGCGCCTGGGTCCAAGGCAGAGGGACTGGTTTCCAGACCTCTTGGTCCAGGGATCTCAGGGGACAGCCTGAAGGGGTGGAGAGAGAACTCTGCTGCACCACGGTGGAGCACTGGCCTCAGATCAACCCTGCGGTGAGAAACTGCAACAGGAAACAGGAGAGCCACCCAGCACTTCCAGAGCTCTCAGCCCAGAGACAGTAAGGGGTTGAGAGAGACTGGAGAGGTCTCTCTACTCTCCCTGGGGCAGGACTCAGCTGTTTGTCCACACTCAGATGCAGGTTGCAATTTGGGACCCCATACTACCATAGAGGAGCAAGGACCCTCTTCACAGCTCCAGGGCAGAGGGGAGGGCCTGTAGTCATCCATATACCAGAGCACAAGCCACGAGAGCAATCAGAGTCTCTCATAAGACCTTAGAGGAATTAATGTCCCTGTGGATTATACCCCCCAAACCCCGCAAAGCCTTGGAAGTACAGTAAATCAGTCATAGGCTGAGGAAATGAGCAAACAACAGAAAAAGAAAAATCTGACCATAGAAAATTGTTTTGGTCCCCTAGAAGATTCAGAAGATGACAAAATCGAAGCTTCTGTACCCAAAACCTCCAAGAGAAATAGAAAATGGGCTCAGGCTATAGATGAGCTAAAAAAAAAAGACTTTGAAAAGCAATTAAGGGAGGTAGAGGAAAAGTTGGGAGGAGAAATGGGAGTGATGCAGATAAATCTTGAGAACCAAGTCAGCAATTTGATGAAAGAAATACAAAAAAAACCTGAAGAAAATAAAATGTTAAAATCCAGTTTAGATCAAATGGAAAAAGCAACACAAAAGGCAAATGAGAAGAATGCCATAAAAAGCAGAACTGGTCAGCTGGAAAAGGAGATAAAAAAAGTTCTCTGAAGAAAATAACTCCTTCAAGGGGTGGCTAGGTGGCATAGTGGATAAAGCACCGACCTTGGAGTTGGGAGTACCTGGGTTCAAATCTGGTCTCAGACACTTAATAATTAGCTAGCTGTGTGGCCTTCGGCAAGCCACTTAACCCCATTTGCCTTGCAAAAACCTTAAAAAAAATAACTCTTTCAAATGCAGAATGGAAGTAAAGGAAGCTGATGACTTTTTAAAAAATAAAACTATACTAAAAGAACCAAAAACTAGAAGAAAATGTGAAATACCTCAGTGGGAAAACTACTGACCTCAAAAAACAAATCCAGGAGAGATAATTAAAAAATTACTGGAATACCTGAAAATTACAACCAGGAAAAGAGCCTAGACTTCATTTTCCAAGAAATAACACAGCAAAATCTCCTGAGATCCTAGAAGCAGAGGCTAAAAATAGAAATTGAAGGAATTCACTGATTACCTCCTGAAAGAGATACCAAAAGAAAAACTTCTGGGAATATCATAGCCAAACTCCAAGACTCCCAAGTTAAAAAGAAAATAATAACAGCTGCCAGAAACAAGCATTTTAACTACCATGGCTCTATAGTCAAGATGTCACAGGAGGGCTCGTTGAACTTGGAATATGATATTCCAGAAGGCAAAAGATCTTGGTTTACAACCAAGAATCAACTACACAGCAAAACTGAACATCCTCTTTCAGGGGAAAAGATCAACTTTCAATGAAACAGGGAAGTTTCCTATTGAAAGGACCAGAGCTGAAGAGAAAGTCTGATCTCCAAGTACAGTACTCAGATGAACCATAGAGGGGTGGACAAGAAGGATTAATTATAAGGAACTTAATGATGTTGAACTGTTTGTATTCCTGCATGGGAAGAAGATACTGATAACTCACATGAATTTTCTCATTTATAAGAGCAGTTAGAAGGAGCATATATAGACAAGGCACAGGAAGGAGCTTAACATAATGGTATAAAATAGTAAAAAGATAGATTCAATGGGTGATAGAGGAAAGTACTGGGAGGAAGGGAAAGGAGAGGAAGAAGGGGCTAAGATATTTCACTTAAGAGTAAAAAAAAGCTTTTTTCAATGCAGTAGAATGGGGGGGGGGAATTCTGAGGGGGATGAGTGAGCCTTCATTCTCATCAGAAATGACTCAGAGAGGAAATAACATATCCATCTATCTTACCCTAGAGAAAAATGAGATGAAAGGGATGGGATAAGTGGGAATGAGGGGAGGGAAGAGGGGAATAGGTGATAGAAAAGAGGGAAGATTGTGGGAGAGGGTACTCAGATACAACACACTTTTGAACAGGGACAGGGTGAAAGAAGAGAGTGAATAGAATAAATAAGAGTGGGAGGAATAGAGTAGAGGGAAATACAGCTAGTAATAGCAACTGTGGGAAAAATAGTGAAGCAACTTCTTTGGTGGACTTATGATAAAAAAGGCAATTCATCCCAGAGACAGAGCCGCTGGAATCTGAACACAGACTGAAGTACACTTTTCTTTCACTTTCATTATTCTTGAGCTTTCTCTGTCTTTTGGGGGGGGGGGGTTATGTTCACTCTCATAAGATTATTGTAATAATATAAAATAAATAAACCAAAATAAAAAAACAAATACATATAGTCATGCAAAACAAATTCCTACATTAACCATTTCCCAAAAAAATGAGACAAAAATAAGTTTCAGTATTCACCTTTACATCCATTGGCTTTCTAATGTTTGTCCTTACTTTTGGAAGAAGACTATGACATCAGGTGGTGATGCCATGACAAGCCCATGAATTGAATTTGAGTAAGGGTGGCTGTGCTAAATCAGTCTCACTTTCTCCTTCAGAGCCATCTGAGTCCAGTGGCCAGTTATGATCAAGGATGCCTGGAGATGGACCTGGATGAGAGCTAATTGAGGTCAAGTGACTTGGCCAAGGTTACATAGCTAGTTAGTCTAGTATCTGAGACAAGATTTGAATTTCCTTCCTCCTGACTCCAGAGTTAGTGCTATATCACTGCACCAGGTAGATAGCATGTTTCCTTAAGTCCATTGAAAGTATAGTCTTTGTGTTAATTAGAGTGACTAAGTCATAATTGGTTCTTTTTACAACACTGTTATTGTGTAAATTGTTCTCTGGTTCTGTTCACCTCACTCTGCATTATTTCACCCAAGTCTCCCTCTCTTCTTATATTATATACTTCGTATTTTATCATATTCATATGTCATAACTTATTCAGTTATTTCCCCAATTAATAGGTACCCTCTCAGTTTCTAATTCATTGCTACCATAAAAAGAGCTGCTATATTTTTGTGCATTTGAGTCCTTTCTGTCTTTTTTTTAACTTTTTTTGGGGTATAGACTCAGTAGGAGTATAACTGGGTCAGAGTTTTTACAGAGTTTATTAACTTTGGAGGCATAGGTCTAAATTGCTTTCTGAATAGTTGGACATAGTTCTACCAACAAATCATTGTTTTCTCACAGGCCCTCCAGCATCTGTCATTTTCCTTTTTTTTATTTTAGCAGATTTGGTGATGCGAGGTGGTACCTCAAAATTGTTTTAATTTTTATTTCTCAAATATTAGTGATTTGGATTACTTTATATATTGATTGCTTGAATTTCTTAATTCAAGTCACTTTTCCTCAAGTTTTTGAAAATTGAGGAAGGCTTATGGAAAGGCTTATGACAGTCCTCAAATCTTCAATCTAATAACAATTCATAAAATCTCAGAAACTGAAGAGACCATCTAATCCAGCCTGTGCTTCTACAATATCCTGGGCCAGGTTTCTTCCAAGACACCTCCAATTGAAGAACTCACAGTGAGAAATCCTATCATCTCTCAGGGCAGCTTATTTTTAGGTAACTCTTAGTGATGTTATTTTTTCCTAAGTTTCCCCGTTTATAACTTTCATTCATTATTTACAGCTATGCCTCTGGAGTACAACAGAACAAACCTATCCTTTTTTTTTTTCAAAAGGCAATTCTGATGAAACATGTGAGAATACCAACAGCATCTCCCCCATTATGTCTTTTCATCTACAGAGCAAGCATCCTCTTTTCATTGACATGATCCTCATAGAGCACACTTGAGGCCTTTGACCATCCTTGTTGTGTTCCTCTGGAGGTTCTCCCACAGTTGGGATCCAAACAAAACAGTGTACCTGAAACATCCTAGCTCCTGTTCTAGTCCTAGGACACTATTCCTCTCTCACTACAACCTAAGACCCTATTAGCATTTTTGGTTGTTACTTCTCACCGTTGACTCATTGATATTGCAGACCACTGAGCTATTCTGATGTTTTTTCACAGATATTTTTAGACCTGCCTTCCCTACCCCATATTTGCAAGAATCCAAGTGTAAAACTTGACCCTAGTTTCTTTTGCATTTCATTCTCCTACCTTTTACCATGTCTTTGCCCATACTTCTGCCTGTAATCACCTTTGCTCAGTGAATTCTTACCCATCTTAAAGACAAAAGACTTTAAAGTTCTCAGATCTCCCTTGAAAATAAAATTTCCCCTTGTTCTTTACATAACCCCTTGTTTTGCATCTCTCTGATGTAGTTATCTTGTAGGAATTGTCATAGGTACTTGTGTCTGTTATCTCACCAGAAGACAGCAAGTCAGGTGAGAGTAGGGAATTTTAACCTAAACTTTGATTCTCCCCAAATTCCTACCTCAGTGTGCCTTACATGCAACAAGAATTTAATGAGCAACTTTTGAATTTCATTAATTTCTGAGTTATTATCTCTATGTTTCTATTTGCATCCTATGCTGAGATGTTCTGTTATTCGATAGGGACTGGACCTGTGACTTCATTGTTACAGGGATTCCTGGGTGAAGTAACTCCACCTTCTCTGAAATCCTCTCTAGTTGCCAGTGCTGCTTCCAATACTCCCAGAATATAATTAGGAATTATTTAACAAAATAAAAATATAAAAGAAGATAGATAATGTTCACATGGTTTTCTGTGCAGCCAGAAGGACTCCTTATGCCTAGTTTAGGGACCTTTGTTTCTACTGGCCTAGAGAATGGAGAGTTTAAGTGACTTGCCCAAGGTCATACAGCCAACAGTGAGGGATTTGAATCCATGTCTTCTTGTTCCATAGATGTTTCTCTATCTGCCTTGACATGCTGCTTTTATATGCAAAAATAAATGTGTGCACACACATGTGAATAGAATAATTATATAATAAATGCAAACATTTAGGAATGGAGCACACTAGCAATGAGGGAAGAGAGATTTTGCTCAAGCTGGAATTCTCTCAGAGGAGATATGTGCTCTGAGAGTCGCCCCACCTTGCCCTCTGATGAGCTGTGGAACAGGTTTCCCTCCTTGCCCGGCTTGTTCTGAGCAAAAAGCTCTCCTCTGGCCACTCCATGGTTAACAAGGCCTCTTGACAGCTCCTTGTTTCCCTAGTGGTCATCCCTACTGTCTTGTGCCTGTGGTCACTTAGCCAGGAGACAAGCAGACTTGCACCCTCAGGAAGGTGTGATGGACACGCTCACAGTAGAAGCCCACCCTTTGTGGGGAAGGCTCCCATTCAGCAGGTAGGAAATGATTCAAAGGAGCTGCCATCCGCGACTGTCGGGTGCTCATTGCTCTGACATTCTTCCTAACATTCTGAGATCAAATCTGCCAGTAGAAGGGACTCACAGAGTAGCTAGTATTTTCTCTATCCCCAGGAATATTACTTCAAATGTATTTGTGTCTTGCCTACTATACTTGACCCTGTGGGAAGATTTTAAAAATTATATGAGAATTAAAACTTAAAACCTGCCTGCAAAGGATATATAGTCTCATTCAGGGACACAAAATACAGACCAGTAATTTAATTTGAAAATAACTATAAAGAAAAATGTCATTAAACAGAAATAAAATACTAAAGGTCAAAATAAAATAATAAAAAATATAATATTCTACTTAAGAAATGATACTTTAAAGTCACCCCTACTCTGTAGTCCTGGAAAGGATGCACCCAAGTCCTTGGCACTGTCAGAAATGTGTGTGGCTCTTATCAATGGAGCTGACATTAAAAAAGATGAATTACCATCTGCTTTGCTGTTGTCCCCTAAGGACCTCTGGATCTTTCCATCTGACTTGAAGCTGAAATCTTATGTGCTTGTTGTCTCTACTGAGTAAAACATGAGCTCTATGGGAGCAGAAACCACCTTAGCTCTTATTACAAAGCTTTTACACAGAATGTGTAACAAATATTTTTTCATTTATTTGAGATTGAATATTTAATTTCCATAGGATGGACAGGGCTTAGGGAACTAGGACAAGAAGGTTCCAACAGAGTTGATCATGGAGGCAATGACCAGCTTGAAGTTGAAAGACCTGGTTTCTTAGCTCATGAAAGCCTTAATATTTTTAACTGTGGTGAATGAGCTCCCAATATTTAAAAATATAAATTAGCAGAAGTTGCTATTTTTCCCAAATAACTACCTTGCAAAGAAATATTTTAAATTTTGTCCAAGGTGATCAGTGAATGTGTTAAAATAAAAGAACCTTAGGCAGGAAGTCTGGACACTTGAGTTTTAGGAGACCATTGCTATCTCAGAATTCCTGACTTCCTTCAAAGCCTGGCTCATCTGCTATCTCCTGTGTGTCTTTTCCTTGTTGCCCAGCTGCTAGGGGTGACTTCCTCTCAAAAAAACTTGCCTTTTATTTCATTTGTACATTATTTATGTATATTTATATATGTCCATATTTTCCCTCTGGTAGGCTGCTAAGGGCAAAGGTGGTTTTATTTTGTCTTTGTTTCCAAAACCCCAGGAGAGAACTTGCCACAGACATGTTAAAATGAGTGCCACAAACTTGCTGGGTGACCAGTCACTTCCCTCATCTGTAAAATGGATGGGTGGCATTGCACTGGAAGATACGCTCCTTGTGAGGTTCATCATTCTACGTCTGCAAATCAGTAATAATGTTTGTTGTTCTTGATTGCTGAATTGATAGACACAATGCAAAAAGACTTGGAGGAAGTCTTCTAGCACCTCCCAAGTTTACAGGACGTCTCAATGAGAAGGTCTAGATAGGTTGTGAATGGGTTTACTCATAGCCAAGAGGTCACGGATCTATTGATGTATTTTTTAAGGAAAGGGGAGAAAATTTTTTCTAAGCTGAACAAAAAAAAGGCAAAATTTAAATTCCATTTAAAAGCTGGTGTTCTTTCGTTATAATCTCTTTCCTGCTCGTCTATAATTTGTATTCCCTTTTTTTATTCCTTTTCTTTTGAAAACTTATTTGGGAGCTTTTTGCTATGCCAACAATACTCACTTTCTCCAGTTATGTGGGATAGGAAAATAATTCTGTCAGGTTTTCTCTATAGGAATTTAAATATACCCATAATACCATATAACACTTATAAGTAGGAATTTAAAACAGTTGCAATAATACAAAAAGTAACTATCCCTTTAAATTAATGAAACTTTGCACAATTTGTGGTCACTTAAAAAAAATTGTTCAAAGCATTTTCCCCTGAAAAATGCCAGTTATTATTTTCTTTAAATATTTTCCTGTGCTAAAAAAAATTCATAATCTTTGAATCTGTACCTGCTTTCCAATACAGATATATTATTTTATCTCTTCTTGACATGTTATTATACCTCAAGATTGGGGAAATCATTTAAAAATTATATTAATTATCTAAAAACTTGAAACCAGACAAATTTAAAGATTTTTAATGCCAGCAATTCTGGCATTAAAGCCTAGAGTGAAATGAATAATCAGAGATATATTATTGAGGAAGAAAAAAAAAACAAACCAACAACCTTATGCTTGGCTTTGGATACTATTAGGACTTTAGAAGACCTGCAAGGGCTTTTCATCCCCAATTTCTGAGCTCCATTGTATATTTAGAGAAGGTGATGGGATTCAGTGTTAAGGATATTAAGGAGCAGACACATTCACTGTTAATAATGTCAAAAACTGTCATGTGTTTGGGCTTTTTAAAAATTTAGTCTCCAATGGTTACATGCAAAGAATCTTTTAATTAATTTTGTTAACTTCATTATGGTGTTCTGCATTGTATACTTTAGAATTAATATATAAAGGCCGAAAATCCCCCAGTGTGCATTTCATTTGCCCCCATCCTTCTTAATTTTAAAGACCATCATTGGAATACTGAGTTCATAATAACATTTCCATCTACTTAATTGAGTAAATGCATCTCATGCAGATTAGCAATAGCTGTTTTATGCTGCCTGTTTTTCATGACCTAATTGCTAATCTGCCCTCATGTCTGTCTGCTTTACTGCTGAGATTGTGTAATATTCTCTGAGGGTTGAACCAGAACTGTGTAGAGGGAATTCCATATAATTTGCAAATTGGAGAAAATGCAGCATGAAGGTCTTATTAAAATTATGGGTTTTTGCTCGAGAGGACAAAAGGTGTGAAAAAGGTAATTTCTTGAAAAGTAAATATTATCCTTTTGGGAAATCTTTATGCCAAAGTTCTATTGATGATGTCTGCTCAGAAAATTTTTTGGCCTTCCTAATGTTTTTGTCTTGAATTTTCATTTTTATGATTTAAATTTATGAATGCCTATTAAGAGGCAACTTTTATAGTAACCTAACTTTTTTATAAAAGTACAGATTTTTGAGTATCCTAATTTATATTCCTTCATATAGAGAGGAAAATAGGAAAATCTTTGTATGATAGACACACTAGTTGACTCTGTAATTTTTTTCTTACCCTCATTACTATTTTCCAAGCTATTTGCCTGTCCTATCAAAGCCTTGAAATGTGGCAAAAACCCAGGCCAAACATCCATTTTCCATTTTGTAGATAATTAATGTTCCCAGAAATATTTTATTTTTCTCTACTTTTTCACCACTATTTTTACCTACAGTAATAGGTAAAACATTCCTCTCCAGGAACAATCTTAACACGGATTTCAATATGCTTTACTTGTAATAAAAGGCCATTTCAAGGGTTAGCACTTTCCTTGATCTAAGGCCCTCCACTTTTCTGCCAGATACATGGTCAGAGTCAGTAATGCTAGTCCACAAGGCAAAATAAAACAAAAGATAAGTTACATATATGGAAAATAGCAGAGTAGCATCTTATGACTATTAATTTTTGTCAATAATACATAATAATATCTTGGATTTTTTTATCAAATTATGTAATTTTTAAAAGGCTACAATTTGGGGGCATTGTCACAAATATGAATTTATTGCTCACCTCCTAATCATGTTATCTTGGGAGATGATTCTAGGATCATTGGTATGTTTCTCTTGAGCATTTTTGTGTCCAGGAAGCTAACCTTTGTGTCCTAATGATGAGTGTTATTTTTTTAATTGCCTAGCTTTATACTGTAATGTATTCTAGCTGTAGGGAAAAAAAAAAACACTAAAGCATCAAGCACTTGTACCTACATGGGGGAAATCCCTAATTGAAGAAATGCAGCTTCTAATTACAAAAGACCTTTGAATAACTATGGGTACTTGATGCAAGTCCTGATGTTGAGGCTCCTATAGGTACCCCTATAGAAGGGCGTCCTCCCTGGCTGTCCTCCAAGCCTGAAATCCTTTCCCTCCTTTACTCCAACTAGTGAATTGATTGATACACCAGAGGTATCAGACACATGGTTCACAATAATCCTGAGTGCAGCCAGAATCCATTTAATAGATAGTTAGGAAATACTTTACAAAATATATTAAAACATAATCATATGTGGTTTTCTAAATCAATATGTGACTCACAGGGTTCTTAAACATAGTTTAATGATTCCCAATTCGATTTGACTTTGACACTGAGGCTTTACACCACTTTTTACATGTAGATCATTATTGAAAATATATAGCTAAAAAACAAACAAAAAAGAAAACATGTGGCTGACTACTTGTGCCTGCCATATAGAAATTCATCGCCCTTTATGTCATGTGCCATTTTGATTCTTCAGAGACTATTATAGTACAAGATATATAATCATATATTACTAGGAGATCATCATTGCAAAAATATATTGACTTTTGTAAGTTGGAGGAGGAATAGCTTAAAATTGCTGAAAGTTATGTACTATCTCTTAAATACAATCAAGCTTGCTCTTTTCCTCCATCCAGTCCCAAATCATAGCCTACCTGTTTGTCTTGGATGATGGACAGCCACCATCCAACTCAGTGGACCTATTGTCCAACGGATCTCACTGTATGAAGAATAGACATTTACCTTTTCCTCTTAAAAGTACAGTTGAAAATATAATACTAGAAAAGAGAATGAGAATAAGAAAAAGGAATGACAGCTTGAATTTGACCTATTTAAATAATTCAGCTCTTAGCATCATGGTTAGCACCTAGTCAGCACTTGAAAAAGTTCACTGACTGACTATTGACATTTGAAAGGAGTGTGATGGATGGAGGCAGGTGTATAAACACTAATCAGAACAATTTCTTGAAGATTAACTGACATAAATCAGTAACCATCCTAAATCCATAATGACCTAGAAATTGCCTCTGCCACGAAACACTTGATATCCTTTCTAAGCAGAAAGATGGCAACCCATAATCTAGTTGAGATTATAACCCCTTTGTAAAATATTGTGGAAAAGAGTAGTGGAAGCTTGTGAAGAGCATCATTTCTTAAGACAATCAATAAGCATTTCTTAAGTCCCTTTTATGCGCCAGACTTAGTGGCAAAGACAAATTGAAAAATTGATGCCCTCCAGATAAAAAGTTTGATTGGAAACCCAATTAAGCAAAGTTGTCCCGAATATATTTATGAATTAAATTTAAAAAGTTTGATTGGAGACCCAATTAAGCAAAGTTATCCCGAATATATTTATGAATTAAATTATAAGCATGATAGGAAAAAAATGTAAAAGTTCTGTAAAGATTATTTTAAAGCCTAAAGTAAAGCAGCCACATTGAATTCTAATATCATAGCCCCAACTGTGCCACATAGGGAAGTGAAAGCAGTAGAGAAGAACAGAAATGGGAAAAACAGCTGGGCAGAGTAGGTTGGTCTCGAGGTTACATCGGAAAGCCTTCTCAGTTTCCTTTGTTGGGCCATTGTCTCAGTCACACCTCCTCATTGAGGGTATTCTTCCTAATTCTGTCCTGAGCCCTCTTTTTTCCCCTGCTATTCATGCTCTCCTCTCCTTATGGCTTCCAAACATTTAACTTTCCTCATATCCAGATAGCTTTGAGATCTCTATACCCAGTTTCACCCCTGATCTTTAGACACACATCATCTTTTGCCTATTGAACATTTCAAATGGTGTACTAGAAATACCTCAAGCACGATGCATCTAAAATGGAACTGATTATCTTTCCCCTATATTCTTCCTTCTTCCTTCTCTATTTCTGTTGAAGGCAACATCCTTTGTACACAGTCTCAGGTTTGTAATCACGATGTTTATCTTAGATTCTTTACTCTCCCACAGAGAGTTGCCCAAACTTGCCATGTCTTCCTTCACAATCCGTCACAATCTTTCCACTCACAGTTTTGCCACCTTACTTTAGACCCTTATCACCTCTCACTTAGGTTATTGCAACACCATCCTAATTGGTCTCCTTGCCTCAAAAACCCCTCCATTCCACCCCAAATACTGCTGCCAATGTAATTTTGCTTAATTGCAAAACTAGCCATGTACCTCCCCTTGCTAACCTACTCCAGTGGCTTCCTATTGTTTCTAATATAAAATTTAAGATTGTTAGCTTTTAAAGACCTACACCTTGGTTTCTAACTTCATTGCACCTTACTCCTTTTGAGGAATAGTATCTTCATTTTTAATACAGTAATGTGGAGTTGAGATAATCACTAACTAGCACAACAGTTATTTAAATGTTATTTTATTACTGTAAAAATTGGTTTTGGCTGTTTTTATGTCCTTCACATGTTCCACTAGTTTAATTTCCAGCTATTTAATTTTGTTGTTATCTCAAGAATAATTTTACTTCCTAATTCCAAAAGGTTGGTAATTTTTAAAATTTTACTTTATCTCACTAATTTAATAATCAATTTTAGTTAATTTTCTTGAGTTCTCTCACCTGCAAGTAATAACATAATTGTGCTTCCTCTTTGACTATGCTTATTTTTAAATTTTTTCTTTTTTTTAAGTTTTTGCAAGGCAAATGGGGTTAAGTGGCTTGCCCAAGGTCACAAAGCTAGGTAATTATTAAGTGTCTGAGGCAGAATTTGAACTTAGGTACTCCTGATTCCAGGGCCGATGCTCTACCCACTGTGCCACCTAGCCACCCCTAAATTTTTCTTTATCAATGCCATAGATAACTTTTGTAGCCACCTTAGATGATAGTGGAAATACTGGCTATCCTTATTTTAACTCTGATATTACTGAAATAACTTTTAGTATTTTTTATTGTCAGTAATACTGTGTCTTGTGTTTTTTATTCATTTTTAGCTTTGTCTTTGGATAATTATGATCACATTAATGGAAACTCCTTTATATAGTTGCTTTTCAGAATTTTTGTTCTAAAAAATACTATTATTTCAAAAGTTTTCTTTATATTTATTGATTACAGTCATGAGATTTGGGGAAATTTTTTATAATGATTCATTATATTTATTACCTTTTTACTATTGAACCATCCTTTTATTTCTGATAACCTGTTTAGATAACCTGTCTAACCTGTTTAGAGTTATAATGTTTAATTCATTGCTATATCCATTGGCTAATATTGCATTTATTAGTTTTCTAATATTCATTAATGATAGACATGTATTTAAATCTGTTTCTAATTTATCTCTCCTTAGTTGGGGAATTAAATCTGTATTAATCTCTGAGAAGGAGTCTGGCAAGGTATCATCACATTTTATTTTGATTAGTACTTTATATAACAGAAATTTTTGTTTTGTTTTGTTTTGATTTTTTAGGCTTTTGCAAGGCAATGGGGTTAAGTAGCTTGCCCAAGGCCACATAGATAGGTCATTATTGAGTGTCTGAGGCCGGATTTGAACTCAGGTACTCCTGACTCCAGGGCTCGTGTTCTATCCACTGTACCACCTAGCTGCCCCAACAGTTTTTTTTAAATGTTTGATAGAATTTACCAATAAATATATCTGAATCAGACTTTTTTCTTTTGAGACTTCTGTTAATGATTTGTTCCATTTCTTGTTTGGAGATAAAATTCTATATTCTCTCTTTTGTGTTTGTGAATTTTTCATAATTTTGAAAATAAACATTTCATTTAAGTTTTGTGTTTTGTTGATTTTAAATGGCTTAGTCATTTCCGAGAATTGTCTTTACTTCTGGCTCCATTCTTTGTAAATTTCTTATTTCTTCTGATAATTTATCTTTCCTTTCTCTCTTAAAAATAGATGTTAGCTAATCATATATTGTATTCATCTTTTTTCTTTATCTAGTTTTATTTACCATTTTAGTATTCTTTTAGTTAATAAACTTAGCTCTAAAGCATAGATGAGAAAATGTTCCTTGCTCTTTTCATTAGAAGTGTGAGAGTACCGAAATCATTAATTATTAGAGAAAAGCTTCTCTGAGGTACCACCTCACACCTCTCAGATTGGCCAATATGACCAGGAAGGATAATGATCATTGTTGGAAGGGATGTGGGAAATCTGGGACACTAATACATTGTTGGTGGAGCTGTGAACTCATCCAACCCTTCTGGAGAGAAATTTGGAACTATGCCCAAAGGGCAACAAAAATGTGCCTACCCTTTGACCCAGCAATGCCACTACTGGGTCTATACCCTGAAGAGATGAGGAAAAAGGGTAAAAACATTACTTGTACAAAAATATTTATAGCAGCCCTGTTTGTGGTAGCAAAGAATTGGAAATCCAGTAAATGTCCTTCAATTGGGGAATGGCTTAGCAAACTGTGGTACATGTATGTCATGGAACACTATTGTTCTAGTAGACACCAGGAGGGAGGGGAATACAGGGAAGCCTGGAGGGATTTGCATGAACTGATCCTGAGTGAGATGAGCAGAACCAGAAAAACACTGTACACCCTAACAGCAACATGGGAGTGATGTTCAACCTTGAAGGACTTGCTCGTTCCATCAGTGCAACAATCAGGGACAATTTGGGGCTGTCTGCAAAGGAGAGTGCCATCTGGATCCAGATAAGGAACTGTGGAGTTTGAACAAAGTGCAAGGACTATTCCCTTTAATTTAGGGAAAAAACCAGGTATCCTATAGTCTGATCTTGTTACCTCTGAGACTTCTCTTCTTTAAGGATATGATTTCTCTCTCGTTACACCCAATTTGGATCAAGATACAACATGGAAACAAAGTAAAGACTGACAGAGTGCTTTTGGTGGGGGTGGGATGGGGGAGGGAAGCAAGATGGGGGGAAAATTGTAAAACTCAAATAATATCTTTAATAAAAATAAATTTAAAAAAAGAAGTGTGAGAGTACTATGCTTTATATAGAGAAAGGGTCATCTTTGTGTTTTTGCTAAACTTTTATGATTCTAGTGTAAGGGGAAAAGAAGTTGGAGATAGGGTGGGAATACATTCAGGAATGAATGTATATAAAAAAAAGGTAGATAAAATAAAAGGGTTTTTTGCAAGGCAAACGGGGTTAAGTGGCTTGCCCAAGGCCACACAGCTAGGTAATTATTAAGTGTCTGAGATGGGATTTGAACCCAGGTACTCCTGACATCAGGGCCAGTGCTTTATCCACTATGCCACCTCGCTGCCCCAAAATAAAAGTTTTTAAATGATTTTGTTAACAATTTTGTTTTTCTCTTCAATTTTCAAATTTCAAACATATACAGTAAATTGCATTGTGTCTGCTTATTTAAAGAAGTCAAATAAATTGTAAGAACCATTTATTATTTTTAACTTTTTTGAGACAAGATATAGCAAATAAAAGAGGATCAAAAAAAGAATGTTAGAAAAACTGGCTAAGATAGACCTTTTGTAATTAATTAGCTAATAGGAATCTAATGAAAATACTTGTTTCTTAGCACCATTTAGCATCTTTGTAAAAATATCTTAGTTGAAGGACTTTATATTTTCCTTTAGGAGTGTTGCATTCCAAGCTCTTCTTTTGTTGGTAGTAGAAGCTGCCAGGTCTTGTGTAATCCTAACTATGATTTCTTGATATTCAAATTCTTTCTGGATGCTTACAATGTGTTGTTTTTCCTTTATATAAAAAAATTTGATTTTCATTTTGATATTCATGGTAAATTTGGGGTTTCTTTTAGGAGTTATTTGATAGATTGTTGTATCTTGAGTCTAATAGGCAAGTTTTCATCTAATTTTTTTTTGCAAGGCAGTGGCGTTAAGTGGCTTGTCCAAGGCCACACAGCTAGGTAATTATTAAGTGTCTGAGGCTGGATTTGAACTCAGGTACTCCTGACTCCCGGGCCAATGCTCTATCCACTGCGCCACCTAACTGCCCCTTATAATTTCTTGATGTATAGTGTTCACATTTTTGTTTTTAAGCATTGTTTTCAGGGAATCCAATGATTCTTAAATTATCTTTGACCTATTTTCCAGATCACTTGTTTTTGATAGTAGAGATCTTATATTTTCTAATTTTTTTTCAATCTTTTTATTTTATTCTTTTTCTTATGGAGTCATTGATTTTCACTCGATTTTTTTCCCTTGAAAATTCATTATTTGGCAAAGTTTGCCACTTTCTGTTATAAGCTATTCATTCTCCCACTAATTCTTTCCTCTAGATTCTTTTTTCATTTTTTTTATCTCTTTCTTAATTTATTCCAACCATTCCAGCTCTTGTGCAAAATCTATTTTTCCTCTAAGTTTTCCTTTAAGTTATAGTGAAATTACTCCTTCTAGATAGGATTTTTAGCTATCTCTGGTTTACCTCATTAGGCCTGAGGATCAGTGGTAGGTTTTAGGCTATCCTGAAGTTGTAGGATTGTCTTAGAGCACTTGGAGTCCCTGCATCTAGACTATCCCACTCTCTGGTCCTAGTTACTTCTATCAGCTTGCAGTCATCCAGGTGCCCTGGGGTTTCTCTTAGGAGCTATCTGCTCTTATTGCCTCTGGAGGCAGAGTCTTGCGGGTATCCCTGACCAGTCTCTGGTTGCACAGCGAAGCTTGTCTTGATTTCTGTGCTGATGCGAGCTTTTCTGATAGGCTTTTCCTACCATCTATGGACTGACTTCTAGTACTGACTTCTTTTTGTTCAGTTCTAGGATGGATGAAGCAACTTAGTAAATGTTTTCATTGAATAATAGAAGCTGGGCTGTGTGTCTCTGTTTAGGAAACCACATTGTCCTAAAGTCCTGCTATTAAATTTTTCATGTTTAATGAGTCCTTTAACACATTGGGACCTTGATTGCTCCTTGTTAAAAATAATAATAATAAGAATATAACCAGGGTAGTTAGGTGGCACAGTAGTTAGAATACAAATCTTGAAGTGCAGAATTCAAATCTTACTTCAGACACTTGAGCAAGTCACTTAACCCCACTGCAAAAACAAAAAGAAAAAGAAAAAAAGAAAGAAAGAAAAAAAAATATTGTCACATTTCTGTATATCTTAAAGGAATATGGAAAGCTGATAAAATGTTTTAAAAATTCAAAATACTTAATAATTGTCCTGGTTCTGTTTTAATAATATGATGTTTTATTAATATTTATTATAATATAAATAAAATTGTACTATATATTATATAATTTATCATGTTGTTACTATTATGTTATATTAATAATAATTTTTATTTTATATTATTCTTTTCCCTAGGAATTTATTTATATCAAGTAATTATTGATGAAATATTAATATTAAATTCTGACTATATTAAAATAGTTTTCTTTAAGCAGACCATATCTAGTTATGCTTCTTAGATACAACCTAATAATAGAATAGTAGAAATAATTCTTATTCTTGGAAAACTTTAATAATAGTTATTTTTTCTTTTTTTGTAGAAGAGAAAAAAACTAAAGTTAAAAAAGCAAAACCAGAATTTCCCATGTATACATCTTTGGAACCCAGTACATATAAACCTGCCTATGATCATGGAACTTCTATAGAAGACATCGAAGAACAAATGGATGATTGGTTAGAGAATCGGAGCAAAATCCAAAAAAAAAAGGTAAATGAACAGTTAAGATAATATTGTAAGTTATTATAGAGCAGACAATTAGTTGACTAAATGACAATGGATTATCTCTGAAAACCATCAGATCCATTTAAATTATTGAAAAATGTTTTTTCAAGCACTTAACCTTCATCATTATCAGATGGATTATTTAGATGAGACTGGTGAAAAAGGAAAAGAATACTAAATAAATTTTTATAATGAGATTTAAAAATAAACTTAGACAAAGAAATATCAGTAAAGTCATTTAAAACAAAAGTTAAAAATGCTTGACATTTTTTACTAAATAATTGAGAACATTTTTACCAGTCATCAAATTTTCTCTTTCTAGAGAATGGGGGAAATAATGGGTTTTTTCCCTTTAAATAATTTATTATAAATTTATTAACAGTTCAACAAGTAACAGTGATCAAATAAAGAAAAAGAAACAAAATCCTTAAACGAAACATGAACTTTAAACTATGGACATTTTAAAATTTAACAAAGTAACATTAATCATTCATGATATTGTTGTCTCATTGTCAACAATCCTGATTTTTTTATGTCCTTAAAAAATTTTGTTTCAGTTGTTTTTTTGTAGTTATAGACAATATAAATATTTTAACCCTAATTTCACCTTTTTTAAATTCTATAATCCCTTCCTGTAAATTATTCCAATATTTTTTGTCGTTTTCTTATTTTATAGGATAATACTAATACATTGCATTAATGGAATTAATTTCATAACTATTCAGCTGAACTTCAGTAGTTAAACATATAAATTGAAAAACAATGTAGAATCATGGATAGAGTACTCACCTTGAAACCAGAAGACCTAGGTTTAAGTCGGCCTCTTACATGTTCTGGTTGTGTAAGCCTGGGCAAGACCCTTAATATCTCAGTGTTCTAGCCAGCTCTCTAACACTAGAAGTTGCAGAGAAGCTGCCAGTAGAGTTAGAGAGAATTTTCTCCATATCAGTACATTCACATGTCCTGCGCCTCTTCCAGTTATTTCCTATTGTTGCAAATGAAGTGAGTGATACCACTTTTGTACAAGTAGCCTCTTCCTCCTTTTACATTCTCTACAAAACTCCTGCTATAGTGCCTTATTGCAGCTTATAAGTAAATTGGCATTTTGAAGGCCCTGCCAGCAGATTACAAGTTTTGACAATGTCTGCCATGTTGAGCAAACTTTTGGTATGGCATTGGTGACTGGTTGTGTCATCTCTCTCTTGCATTCAGCTTTCTTCTTGGTGGAATAACCCATCACCAGAAGATCACTAGGGAATGTAGCCTTTGGCCATAGCCACCCCTGAAAGAGATGCAAATACAAAAAAAAATCACTTGGTTTTGTGTGGCCCTCTTCCTCTGTGACAGCATTGATTGTAGAGTGACCAAAGACATACAGACACATTCTCATTCTCTCTCTCTCTCTCTCTCTCTCTCTCTCTCTCTCTCTCTCTCTCTCAAAGAGTGCTAAGAATAGTAATTTTTAGATTATTCCCAGCTCTCTCCATATGTTAACATAGCCATAGCTTCTGTAAATGTGTAATCTTTTCCCCATAACAAATAATTTAATACACTACTAGCAAAAATAAAATAAGCCAAGGGTAGAAATCTCAGAAGAGCCGGAAGGCGGCTTCCATTGTGTTAGATAACTTCTCTTTGGGAGACTCAATATGAACAAGAAGCACCCAAACTTTTAAAGCCCAATTGGATCCCTGTGGATGATAGCACTCAATAAAAGAAATCCTAATTCAAATCCTTTCGATCTCTTTTTCCTCATCTGTAAAATGGGAATGATTAACGCACCTTCTTCACCCGGTGATTGTGAATATCAAATGAGTTAACATAAGTAATGTACTCTGCTATCCTTAAAGTACAACATAAATGTTATTTTATTATTAGCAAGCATTACTTAAGCCCATGCTACTGCCCCCCCCAAAAAAAACCCAAATAAGATCATGAAGAATCAGATTTGACTAAAGACAACTAAACAACATCAACAACCTGTGTTAGGCACTGGAAATTCAAAGACAACTGAAGTTGGCCTTAGCCTGGAGGAACTTATGTATCTTTAGGGGAAATGCTTTGTACAAATATTAAGTATATTCAAAATTTATACAAAATAAATATAAGGTAATTTTAGATAGGAAACACTAGGAATTGGAGGAATCAGTGAATGCTTTGTGTAGAATATGACTCTTAGCCAAACTTTGAAGGAAACTAGAATTTTAAGAGGAACAGCTTAGAGAGGGGACATGGAGTGTCCTGTGAAAAGTGGCAAGAAGGTCAATTTGACAGGATAGTAAAACAGATGAAGTGACAGTAATATGTAATAAGCCCAGAACTGCCAATTGGAGTCATGCTTTTTATTTGGTTGTTTCAGGCATTTCCTATTCTTCGTGATCCTATTTTTGGCACTGGAGTAGTTTGCCACTATTCCACTTAACTGCCCTAGGGGCCAAGCTTTGAAGGACTCTAAATGCCAAACAGAGAAGTTTAAACTTTATGCCCCAAGTTTCTAGGAATATATTGGAGCTTATTAAGCAGAAGTCTGACCTGTATTTTGGCAATTTTCTAAGTATTCTTTGGGAAGAGCTCCTATCCTTAGGAAGTTGTCATATCAGTTAGATCACTATCAAAGGAAATGAGTGAGTTCATAATTCTCACTTTATGTTGTCAAGTTTTTCCCCAAAAAAAAAACCATTGCACCAGTTTATAGCTTCTCCAGAAAGAAAAAAAAACTTTTCACTGAAAAGTAACTTTGTGGATGAAATTCAAACCAGTTATTGAATTAGTATGTTTATTTTTTTTATGTTTCTAAGGAAATTGGTCAGACTTTGTGATCCAGAAGATACAGGAAAATTTTAGATTTTTAAAGGTTCAACTAGATTAATAGGTTGATGATGCAAGAACTTTTTAGAGTTTTCATTTATTATATAATTTAGTTCTTTCCTTCCAAAATAACTGTTCATAGCTATTTGATTTTTAGTGGATCAAAACTCTGTATCTGGTTATATTTAAGTCTACATATTATGGTAAAGACCAAAACCGTGCAAATTGTTCATGTAAATAGTTCCATCATACCCTCTCCCAATTCTTGAAATACTTTATTAACAATAGAAAAATCAAAGCTCTAGAAGTCATTCTGTTTCTGTGCATATCTCAGGCTTACTTCTCTGTTCTTGGGACATTCTGTTATCACTTGGGGGAACAACAGAGTGAGACTGAAGTTACCTCTAGGATCTTAAGAAGCCAGAAAATCCTGCAGATCTTGAACTTCCTAGACTTAGCAGAATCATAATTTTAGACTTAATAACTGGTTGGTGTGGTTCCATTCTAAGTTCTCTTCTCCCTCTAATGCTTCCTCTCTTGGTGATTTCAACAGCTCTCATGTACATTGATGATGATGATGACCAGATCTTCATTTCTATCCTCTTTCCCACATATCCATTCATTCACCAAATTTTGTCATTTCTACAACATCTTTCCCTTTCTCTGTGTTCCCCCACTCACCACTCTGGTTCAGGTCCCCTCATCTTCTCTCATCTGCATTATTTCAGCAGCCTCCTAACTGGTCTTTTCTGCCTGGCTACCATTTTCTGCCTGGCTGCCAAAGTGGTTTTCCTAAACTAGTCATTTTAAACCCCATCTCAGTAAAGTCCAGTGGCTCCTCAGGACCTTTAGGATGAAATATAAACTCTTCTTTGTGACATTTAAACCCCTTTACAATTGACTCAGACCTACCTTACAGTTTATTACACCCCACCCCCTTCCACACTGTAACATAAACAAAACTGGCCTTCTTACTTACTGCTCCATAAACACACGCCTCACGGCCTCTCTCCATGTCTTCGCCCTCACTGTCCCCCACGTCTGGAATTCATTTTTTCCCTTACCTTCATTTAGCATAAATCCTTCGTTTTCCTTAAGAGTTAGTGTAAGTACCACTTCCTATTACAAGTTGTTTCCCTCAAAATCACCTTCTCTCTATTTTGTATACACCTGGATATGTACATGTTGAGTCCTCCAGGTAAATAGGAAACTTCTTGAGGACAGAGCTTATTTTGCACCTGACGTGCTAAATTAATACTTGTTGGTT
The DNA here is from genome assembly GCF_037893015.1 of Macrotis lagotis. Taxonomy (NCBI): domain Eukaryota; kingdom Metazoa; phylum Chordata; class Mammalia; order Peramelemorphia; family Peramelidae; genus Macrotis; species Macrotis lagotis. The sequence continues at coordinate 60,664,139 of NC_133664.1, read as the reverse complement.
GATGAACCATGATAAGAAATATGAGGGATAATCCCCAGAGAGGAAGGGATGGATACCAGTGTGTTGCTGGAAAGGAACCCAAAAAGCTATCTTGTCCAACTCCCTGTCTTTGGTAATGAAACATCTCAAACCATCTTTACTCTCGGGCTCAATCCTTTTTTATTGTGACCCATTCATAGAGGTAATGACTAAAGATTTTTGTCTATTTAGAAATAAAGCTTTTTTAACTTAAGGATTTCTTTTCTTCTTTAAGGAAATTCCCTTCCAATTTTTGGTTCTGGTTCCCACTTAGCCTCTTCCTTGTTTATCTTCAAGTCTGCTTCCATTTGGACAACTCAGCTTTACTATGAAGAATTTTCTTGTTTATGCCATCCCTTCTAGGTGCTGATCAAACTCTCCTTTCTTCTGCTGCAAAGCTTTTTGAATGTTGAATCCTGTAGTTATCCTTTCTGTCCACCTTTTTCTTTCCTTTCTCCTTCCTCACCTCTTTAACTCCTTGCAGATTCTAGCCCACAATTCTACTGAAATGGTTTGCTCCAAAAAAGTTTAATTAATTAATTATAGAATTCTTTTCACTTCCTATTACGTATTAAGTACCTTAGGGGGCATATCAATACATTCAGTGGAAAGAGTCTATATGTATCCCAGAAGGTGAAAAGTCACAATTACCCATTAAAATCCTTTAAATTGATGATAAAGTCAATACAGAACAGTAACTTTAAACCTTTGTTACTGGAATGGGGATTTGGTTTGTTTTTAAAGAAGACCAGTATCAGAGAGCAGTTGAATCTGAGTTAGTTGCTATGGAAACAATTACCCATAAATTGTTTTTCACTCCATCAAGCTCAGCTTTTGAATGAATGAATGAGTGAATGAATGAAGGAATGAAGCATTATTAAGTACTTATTTTGTACAAAATACTATGAAAATAACCAAAAATCAAAAAAGAAAAACAGTCCTTCTCTCAAGGCGCTCCCATTTGAATGGCTTCAGCATCAAGTCAGCTGGTGTTCCTGGGGTCCACAGAGGTGGCAGCGAAGCAAATCAGGGTACATTCTTCTAAGGTTGCTTCCAAACTAAAATAATATCAGTTTCTAGTTGAACCATTAGATGATGCCAAGGACTGTGGTGGCAAGAGCTTTGTTTTCTGGGTCATCTGCAGCTGGTGCATCTCCCCAGAGGGGGATTCCCAAGAAGATCAAGAGACAAGCAGCCAAGACTTCGACTCAGATAGAAGAAAACAAAAGGAAGTGAAGACTAGCAAGAAAAGTGATTATTGAGGAGGGCTTCAGATAAGAGTGTGATGGTATTTCACAGTTGATTATCCTGCTTCTTAGCTGTTGGAACCCTGCTTCACAAAAGCAGGAATGGGCCCAAAGAGGGGGCCTTCTGTTTGACCAGTAGTGCCAAATTCCAAGAAAACCAACGCTAGTCAGCCCTTTAACTGAGAGTACTAGCAACCTATGCTGTGATGAAGAACATTTTCTGTAATCAGACCTGACATTAAGTGAAGCTTACAATGTGGGAACCATGAGGAGGAACTGAGATCTCCAGTCTCAAGTTCACTCTGGATTAGTGTATACTCACTGACTAGCCACCAGGTCCCTGCCATCTTTAATTTTTTTCTTCCTTCTCTCTTTCCCCTTCCCTTCTTTCTCTTGAATTTGCATAAATTATGAAATGACTATATTTCTTGATATTTCCCTTACTTGGGGAGGTAAAGGGGATAGAAATGAAAAAGTTAGAAACTAATTAAATACTAAAATGCATAATATCAATAAAAATAGAGGAGAAGGAGTAGTTTGAAGAAGGGAAGAGCAGTGTGGGCTGCAGTAGTAAGAGCAGTATTATATTCTGCTCTCTACCTATCAAGAGTACTGTGTTTTGCTTACTACAGTTTAGGGGAAAAACTGAACAGCCAAGGAAAGGAACTATAATAGTAAAGGACCTTGAAGCCAATCCATATGAACATCAATTAAAGGAGCTAGAGTTGTTGAGATTGGAGAGAAGATAGATAAACATGATGGGTGTGTGCGTCCGAGTATTAGAAGGTCTCTTGTATAGGAGAGCAAGCTTTGGAACAAAGAGAGAAAGCTAGAAAGGGCCAAATTTAGACTTAATATAAGTGAAAACTTTTTAACAATTAGAACTTACTAATAATGACATGGTCTGCTTTGAGATGGGTTCCCCCTTTTTGGAAATCTTCATGCAAAAGCTCCATAACCCCTTGTTAAGTTTGGTGAAAGGGGGCTTCTTTTTCAGATACATTTATATTCAGTGGTCAGTGACTTCCCATCCAACTGAAATTGTATGATTTTGTGAGACTGTTCTTAAGGAATTTACTTTCTCAGAGGCTTCGTTTATAGCATCTGATAGTTGAGAGTCTATTAGATTCTTTAAGTAATGAGTCAAGTCCTAGTTGTGTGTTTTGATAAATCCTCAGAAAGGAAAGAACCTGGATCATATTATCTTGGCCACCTACAGAAATACCTTCACTGAATTACAACTTAATGTTATGTTCTCAGCCTTTTTAGGTACATAATCATCTGTTTGAACACAGTTTTGTCTATCTTTCGTAAACCTGCAATTAAACATACTTTCCGCTATGTTACCCAATTTCCACTGCATAACCCACCCAGTAACTTCCTGCTTGACTTTAGTTCCAGGAAGAAGATTATCTCTTCAGATGAATTTTGTACATTTTCTTTTGTTAGAAAATGAAAACTATATAACACAATATGCTTCTTTTTTCCTTAGCAATAAAAACCCTAAGCCAAATTCATAGCCTAGTTGTTAGTAGTCAGCTTATTTCAAGTATCTAGTATCATCTTTTTAAAAATTCTTTTATTACAAACAATAATTTTCAAAAAAATAATCATTTTAATATGTAGAGAAGAACAAAAGAGAGGCTTGCATATGAAACTGTAAAGATCGGTTCAAGTCATCAAGTATTTTTAGTGCTTATTATATAGACTCTGTTAAGCTCTCGGGATACAAAGAGAGATAAGAAAACTGTCCCTGCTGTTGAAGAGCTCCCAATCTAATGGCGGGGGCACAACTAGGTAGCGATGTCCACTGTACAAACCAGATACCAGGTAAATTGGGGGTAATTTCAGAGTTCTGGTATTCCTTGCTTCTCAATTCTCAATAAGCTCCCTATGAGACCTTTCCATTTGGGTCTTGTATATCAGTTCCCTTTACCCAGACTTAGAGTGTTCTAATATCAGTTCTATCACTAAGTAACAATGGGATCTTATACTTTCTGAACCTCAGTTTCCTCATGTATAAATTATGGGGGATAGATTGTATGATCTCTAAATTCCCTTCCATCTTTAAAATACTGTAATTTTAGTCTTAGCATGTCCAAAACTGTATGACTCCTCTTTGTCCCAGAGTGAGCTCCCCCCCTTTCCCTAGGCATGCCAATTGTGCTACAGGGTGCTCTATACATAGTGACTTAATAAAGGTTTGTTGACTTGCATTAAATCCCCCATACTTTAAGTCTCTTAAGGTAAAATACTTGGAATTATCCTTGATTCTCCTTCTCATTCCCACCACTGTTAAACTTTAGCCCTTGCGTTTATCACATTATGGTTGAATTTTTGCAGAAACAACAATGCCAAACTCTGATCTTTACAAATTCTGATTGATATTGGATACCAATATTGGATACTAAAATTAGACTAGTCCTAAATACAACCATCATTTTAACCCTGCTTTCCTCAAGTGCCTGCAATAAGAATTTTTTACATATGTCAAATTCAAACCCCTATTCCTAGTTTTTAATGCCTTTCAGTACCTAGTCCAGCCTGGCCTGTCTGCCCTTATTGTCCATGCACCCACCTCTCTGGCCAGACTGTCTTTCCTTGCACCTACCATGCTGGCCACCTACATTCCTTAAAACCAAATGTTTATCATGCTTAGTGTGCTTCTTCTCATTATCCAAATCCTACCTGTTTGTTATGACCCAGCTCTAATTCTCCCTTATCTACAATACCTTCCCTATTATTCTAGACCTCCCAGTTCTTTCCTTCTTTTGATCAGCTATTACAGTTACACTTACTGCTCCTTGTTGTCTAATTGTTTCACTTGAAGCTAGCCTACATGTCTCTCAGCTGATGGCAGTGACCATGTCTTGTGATGTATGGCATCATCCATAGATTGAGCCCTTGCTAGTATTGAGTAATTGGCCCATAGTCATCATTAAGTAAATACATATTAATACTTGAGAGATTAAAAAGAAATCCAGTACAAAATCATTGCCCCATATTGTCTGTAGGCATAGAGATTTCAAAGTCTTCTCCAGTTTTCAGTTCTGTGTTTGATCCAAATGATCATTCTTTTGATTCTCAGAAACCTCTCTTGCTGAAATTTAATCTCTTTCCTCATTTCCAATCTTCTGTGAAAAGGAAGCAAAACTATTCAGTCTCTATGGTAAACATTCATGCACTTAAAGACAAGCAACCTTTTACCCTTATATTCTCTAGATTAAATCACACCAGCCCTCCTGTTAATTGTTCTTGTTGCCCTCAAGTGTGTTCTTGCTTCCCTCAAGTGTCTTCGTGCTTTATAATAGAGACCAGCTCCAAATACAGCAGTCCAATAAAGAACTGATTAGAGCCCAGCAGAATGGAAACATCCTTGCCTAGCTCTTAGAGGTCACATGCTCACCCATCTTTTTCAGTATCTTTAATTATAGAGCTTTGATTATGATTAATATTCAGTTTGTGATCCACATTTTGGAGTTTTGAGTCTTTTCTGCAGTCTTTGTGCCTTACCTATCCACATGTTGTAATAATTACATATAATGATGATAATAATAAAGCTCAATTGGTAAAGTTTGTAAACTTTTTAAGTATCATGTCATTTTAGCCTCACAACAACTCTGGGAATTAATTGCTATTATTATTATTATTTTTAGAGATAGACAGCAGGTAAACAGCAGTCAGGTAGACAGCAATAAGAGACTTGTCCAGGGTGACAGCTCATGGTGGGGGGGAGGCTGAGGCTGAACCTGAACTCATATATAGTCCTCTTCCAAGTTTGTGTTACCTAAGAACCTGAAGGTAGTTTAAATTACTACATTATCAGAGCTGTTAGGATAAATAATATCAGGTCAAGGATTGAGCCCTGTGAGATGGTCATATTTCACATCTATATATTGTCTTGTTGCTCAGAAAGTACTTTTTCCCCCTAAAAGTCCTATGTATGAGGTAAGTAGTACAATTATTTTTATTCCATTTTACAGTTAAGAAAAACTAAGTGTCAAGGTTGCTCTTGTAACTTGTCCAGGGTGGCACAGCTAGTCAGTCTAGGACTGAGGTATACCTGCCAGTCTCTATAAAACCAACATTCTTTCCATTATCTTATGATCCTCTATAGTTGATAATCAGTTCGTGAAACTGTCTATGGAATAGAGTGGACTCTGTCTTCCTGGCTTCTTGCTGAGAGCCTTGCAAGGAGACAGTAACAGTCAAGGGCTTAATGTGTTTAAATTCTCTAAAAGATACGGGAAAGATAAAATGATGCTGTCTGACTTTCAGCGAGCTTCTAGTCTACTAGGAACCAAAAGTGTTATATCCAGATCCTGCCTGGGGCTTCCCAGGGGCTTGATCTGGTCCTGTTTACTTTCTCCCAAACCATGACTGCCTCATTCCATTCCCAACTTTGTATGTTCATCTATTCTGGGATATTCCCAGATATTAAAGTAAGCCATATGGCCATCCTTCCTGCTCCGTTCCCTATCATCCCCACAATTCTATGACCTGTGATAACATGATCCTCATAATTCTGTAATGTGTACTTCAGTATGGGTCATCCTTGGTGCTGTATCCTGCCTAAGTGGATACCTTGAGGACCAGGCCCTGCCTCCAGTCTACCCAAGCCTGTCCCTGGCATCTTTGGTCACTCTGGTCTATGCCTCTGCCACATTCAGTCAGGTGCTTCACCTGGCCATTTGTCTCCCTCTCTTCCCATGCTCCCTTCCCAAGTTGAGCAATTTTGAATGTTATTCTAGACAAATATCTGACTGAATTCTAAAGCTGTGATCCTACTGAACATTTCTAGAGCCCAACTCACAGAAGCATATGCACGATCAATCTCAGTGTCTCCCCTGGAGTTGCAAACCTAGCAGCCTTAACATCTGAATATTCCAGGTGGAGGGGGAGTCCAGGGCTCCATGCTTCACGCAGGCTAAAAGTGTAGGGACCTGGACTTGTGGCCTACTCCCACTGCTCCTCACATCGGAGTTTGGACCTGCCCCCCTTGGGTTTGTGCTTCCTCTGACAGCTTGGTGGCCCTCTCCCTCACAGATGCATGCCCTTGGTGCCAGACTTCATGCACACCCCTATTTAGCTAAGAAATCCAAGCTCGATCAATGTTTCAGCCTTACCTTTCCCAAGTAATAGTGAGAATGTGTAACCACCCCAGCCTACGTGGCTACTTCACCTTTTATCCCAGACTTAAACACTTTACATATATTCTTTTCTGTTTTGTCCAAATCCTACCTGTGCTTCAGGGTGCAGGTTTAGTCCCTTTTGTGGCTGTGGTTTTGTAGAGTGGTTGGCAAGGTCTCAACCTGGGCTACCTGGGCTTCTCCACTCACCTCTGCCTCCTAGAGTATGTTTTCACACTAAGAATGTGGGTCGGTTTTAGGCTTTGTCTGAGTTCCAAAACTTCAACCGACCTCACTAGTATCTTAGAAGCTAATGTTAGAGACTTTGGAGACCAAGGACCTGAGACTCTGAATCTAAACACTATTATACCTGTGCTGATCACTGCAGCACCTGCTGACTTTAGAGGTCTCCCATCGTGGGTTGCAGCCACCCTGCAATCACTTGCCATCAGGGACAGCCTTCTAGGCTACACAATTCAGTCACTTATTCTGGTCAGTCTGGGAGGCTGCTGGTTTATTTACCTACCTGGTGTTGGCTTCTCTTGGGAAAGCTGGGATGCCTGCTTCTGTTGTCCTCTACTTCCACGATGCACTTCTCTCCTTGGTCTGCTCCTTATCTATGTGATCACTCCTTTTGGTCTCCTTGGATTGTTCATCCCCAAACTCATACACCCTCTAGATGCCAGGACTCCTTAAGGCTCTGTTCAGACCTTTCATCCTTTTTCTTTCTTTACTCTGCCGAATAATCTCATTAGCTTCTTGTGATCAATTTTATCTCTTTCCAGATAACTTCCAAATATCTTTCTTGAACTCCAATTCCTTCACACCAATTGCTCACAATGCATTTTCTCTTAAATGAACTGTTAGTATCTCTTGTCCACTAATATACCCTTCCATAAAACTTCCCTGCTTCTCTATGATTCTGATGGTGGTGAGATGATGCTGATGATGATTATGTTTGTCCTTTGTTCTTAAACAAGACTATTATCAGAGAGGTGATGTCATGACATGCATGTGAATTGGGTTTGGATTTGAGTAGGGGGCGTGGATACCATGCTAGGTCCCTCACCTCAATTTCTCCTCTGGAGTCATCTGGGTCCAGTGACCAGATGTGAAATTGAGATGACTGGAGATGACCCTGGATGCGAGGCAGTGACTTGTCCAAGGTCACACAGCTAAATTGGACCTTAGGTCCTCCTGACTCTGCTCACTGAATCATCTAGCTGAGCAACCTTTTGGTCACTTAGATTCAGTACTCTGAGTTATCTTCTATTCTTGCCTCACTGACTAGGTCTTGTTGATCCCATTTCCTTGACATTCATCCTTTTGGCTCCACTCACTTAGTCACTACCCAGCCCAAGGCTTCATCCCTTCTAACTAGGAATGCGTTAATGATCTCTTCACTAATCTTCATGCCACTCCACATAGGTGCTAAAAGAATTTTCTCAAAGCACAAGTTAGTATATTTCACTTCCCTGCTCAAAAATTTTCAGTGACTTCTTTTGCTCTGGAATAAATTATGAACTCCTTAGATTGGTGTTGTAGGCCCTCCCAGTCTAGGTCCAATCTACCTTTTCAACCTTGTTTCACATTATTTCCTATCATGTACACTATAATCCAGCTCACCCAGATTCCTAGAGGGTCCTCAAACACAACAATGCCTTTCTTGCTGCACCATGCCTCCCTTACATACCCTTCACCTTCCTTCCAGGCTTACCAGGGATAATACTCCTCGTTTGAGACCTTGCTGAACTTCCCTGATTCTTTTCATGCTCTCTACTTTCTCAGATTACCTCACATTTATTTTTGTACATGTTGTATTCTTCTAGAATAATATAAAATTCCTTGAGTCCAGGAACTGTTTTCTTTTATCTTTGTATATCTAGGGCCTAGACTGGAACTAGATAATACATGTTTGTTGAATTGATTTGCTTCTTTACCTCTTTATATAACTGAAAAATATTTTTGTGTTATCTTATTATTTCATTATTCTTATCCTTTACTCTGGCCTGATTTTCAATTTTTAATGACTTTTTATTTAGCTATTCAGTTTTCTGTATAAGTTTTGTCTTTGTGCAGAAGTAATGTTTCTGAAAAGATACATGTACTCTGATATTGCCTAATTCTCTTTTCCTATTGAATTCTATTCTAATTTCACAATGAATTTCTGATAATTCAAAAATCACTCTTACAAATTTTTCATTAACTTCAAGGCTTTTGATTTGTCACTTTGGGAGCTAAGAAGATTCAATTCTTCCAAATCACAGAAGAAAATCATGAAAAAGATGAATAGTCCACAGGCTCTGCAGGGTGATATATAAGCTTTTGTGCAGAAATATAGCATAATAGCTATTATAGATCTAATTGATAGAATGGTTGGTTACATTGATTAAGGCTTTATTACACGGACTACCACAATGAAAGATACATCTGAACTTCCTCTTTCAGTGACTAAAGCAGTGTTAGTAACCTTGAATTTGAAAGTATTAGTAATCTTAAATTTGAAAGTAACAGGAAAATTGTGACTGAACCCTTAAATTGGGTTGCCAGTAAACAGTACCTACTGTGTTCAGAATTCTACGCTAAATATTAATAAGATACAAAGCTAAGTCAGATGTGGTCCCTGCTTTCATGGAGTTTTGGGATTTGTAAAGACATGTGATGTGCACAGTAACTATGGAACAAAATAATACTTGACAGGCACCTAAGAAAAATACAGACAAATTGTGTTGTGATGTCTAAGGGACTTCATTAGCAGGTTTGGATCTGGATTCTTAGTGAGAGTCTAACTAAACCTGTGTAATATGGTGTGGTAGAAAGAGCTCTACCTGGGTTCGAATTTGATCATGAAAGTTTTGACCTTGAATAAAGTTTTATGTAGGTGCTAGAATTAAAAGTTGAATAGGCACAATAAAATTAGTTAGCAGGTGAAATCCACAGGATTTCATGACTTGTTAGGATTACAGATAAATCATTGCTTATCTTGATAATGTACCCTCAATAACAAAGAGGTTATAAACAAGTGAAAAGAAGTTATAGACACTGTGTGCTAAAAACTATCATTAAGTGCATAAATTTGCACCTATACTGGGAGTGCTCAAAGAAAGAGGTCCAGGTGCATCTCATCTGAAAGAAAAACAGAAATGTGAAAAATTATCATTTACAAAAGAGATAAATGAAGGGATAGGGTAATTGTTTACTTTAGCAAAGAAATCATCAAAGAACTTTAAATAATAAACTTGCCCTACTGCATTTAAGATACTCTTTGAAGGATTTTTTTAATTAAATGTTCGTTCATCATTTTAAAATAATTATTTCAGAAAGAAAAGATATATACCTTTAAATTTTAGTTTTGTTAACATGAAATTGTGGTACCTATTCTGTATTCTGGTTGAGTTTGTTTATGGGCCTACAAAACTAGTTATTTGAAGAATACATAGTTTCTTAGACTCTTTTCTTACACTGTCTTTCTGTGAGGTGCATTTCATTATAACCCTTAATACAGGATTATGCACATACAAGGATCTTTAAATAAATGTTAAACTGATAAAATACCTTCATTTTACCCCCAGAATTTTTTTCTTTACCCTGTTCATTCCTTTTCTTAGAATTTTAAATATCACTTCTACCAAAGCTATTGTTCCATCTGTGGTTTATTTTAAACTAGTGCAGTATTTGAAAGGATGCTGGGGTTTTTTTAATTTTTTTTTAAATTTTATTTAAGGCAATGGGGTTAAGTGACTTGTGCAAGATCACACAGCTAGACATAATTATTAAGTGACTGAGGCCGGATTTGGATTCAGGTCCTCCTGCTCTATCTCCTTTGCCCCCTCTTAGTTTCTTCCTTAAAGAAAAGGGATTATCCAATCCTAGATGACTTTATAGAACTTAGAAGAAGAAAAGTCAATCAGTAAACATTCATTAAGTGCTAAGAATACAAAAAATACAAGCCCTCTCCTCAATGAGCTTTCCATCTACTGAAAAGACTTCCAGTAGAAAATAGGAGCATCTAGATGGAGAAGACATTTTCTGTTATGTCCAGACTCCTTCGTACCTCTGCAAACCAGAAAGTGTGTACTAAACATAAAGCTACTTCAACTTTCTTCATTATGTAAGACACCAGAATACTCCTTACACCCCTGACAGCTAGACTGAAGTAGCAGACTCAGACCTGACACAGGAGCAACAAAACCTACCCCTAAACCCCTTCCTCTTCCATTGCTGTGGAGACCCTGGCTCTAGGTCACACAACAAGGAGTGCAGCTGCAACCCAATAGTACCCGCAGCCCCATAGCACAAGTGCTGCACAGTTCTCCATTCCTAGGGCCAGGGCAGACAGACCCTTAGCACCAGCGTAGGCAGTTCTCTGAAAACATCCAAGGTTGTAAATTACAAGACAGCATATAGTTGTATTTTTAATATAAAAGACAATAGTACAGGGCTGCTAGGTGGCAAAGTGGATAAAGCACCGGCCCTGGAGTCAGGAGTACCAGGATTCAAATCCTGTCTGAGACAATTACCTAGCTGTGTGGCCTTGGGCAAGCCACTTAACCCCATTTGCCTTGAAAAAACCTAAAAAAAAAAAAGACAATAGTAATGACAAAACAACATAACAAAATTTCTGGAATGAAACTAACAATCTTCAGGAGGAAATCATATCTTTGCAGACATATATTAACAAAATAGGGAAAGATTATTAATGAGATGATTGTACAATATTTAAAATCAAAAAGCCAACAAATAATGAAACCTAAAGTAAGCACAAAAGAGAAGATACTTAAAATTAGAGGAAATTAGATATATTAGAACCAAAATATAGAATGATAAATAAAGGCTTTGAAAACTTTTTTTCTGGAAAGGATTAATAAAAAGTAATAACTCTCAAATTGGATTTAAAAAAGTCAAATCAATAAAATAGCAAATGAGGAAGGTGAAATCATAGCAAAACCAGAAGAAATAAAACAGTGAGACCACAAAAGAAATAGAGGAATGCCTTCTAAAACATAAAATATCTAAACCATCAGAAGTTTAAATAACCCTATCTCCCAAAAGGAAATAGATTGAGCTGTAAATTAAGGACCAAAGGGGGGGTGGGAATTCCTAGTTCTAAAGAATTCGCAGGAAAATTCAATGAAATTTTGGTTTTTAAAATAGTTATTTTTTATATTATATGTTAAAAAGAATTTCATCATATCAGATTTTTTAAAAAAGTTTTAAAGTCCAAATTCTATACCTCCCTTACCCCCTCCCCCACTCCAAGATAGTTGTGTTATTTTGCTGTTACTGTGTACAACATTGTCCTGGTTTTGTTCATTTCACTTTGAATCGGTTCATGTGAGTCTTTGCAGGTTTTTCTGAAATCATTCTGCTTGTCATTTATTATAGCAAAACTATATTTTCATTATAATCATGTACCATAGTTTATTCAACCATCCCTCAGTTGATGGGCATCTCATAGATTTAGAATTCTTAGCAACCACAGAAAAAAATTGCTATAAATATTTTTGTACAAATAGGTCATTCCCCCCCCCTTTTTTAACTCTTTGGGATATAGACTTAGCAGTGGTATTTCCAGATCTCAAGAAATGCACAGTTTGATAACCCTTTGGGCACATTGCTCTACCTATTCCAAATTGCTCTCCAAAATGGTTGGATCAGTTTATAACTCCACCAACAGTGCATTATTTAGTCCCAGTTTTCCCACATCCCCTCCAACATTTGTCATTTTCTTTTTTTGTCATCTTAGCCAATCTGATAGGTGTGAGATGTACCTCAAAGTTGTTTAAATGTGCATTTCTCTAATCAGTAGTGGTTTAAAACATTTTTTATATATCTATAGTAGTTTCAGATATCAAACTATATTATAAAGCAGTAGTCAACAGAGAGATAGATTCATGAATAGACTAAACAAGGGGAAAATCAGAAACAACAGAATTCAATATTCCAGATTGATAGAATAGAAAATATAAATTACCTAGGAAAAAAATCTCCTCCTTATTTAATAAAATCTAATGGAAAAACTAGGAAACCAATCCAGCAGAAATAAGACTTATAGTAACTTTATATAATATTCCAAAATAGGTATCAGTAAGATATGTATTCTTAACCAAACAAGAGATAAAGGCAAATTACAAAAGATAAAATAGATACTTTGTAATACATGAATCCGAAAAACTTCTGAATAGACAAAATTAATGCACTTATGGTAACTAAATAGGAATAAAAACTTTATATCAAGCTTCTCTAATAAAAGTCTGGTATCTAAGAACATAAACTATGTATATAAACATATATAATATGTATTTTTGTATGTGTCTATATACACACAGACACATAAGACTCATAGTTATTTCCCAATAGATAAATGATCAAAGAATATGAACAAAAAATTCTGAAAGAATTCCAAAGTATTCACAACTACTTAAAAGAATCCTCCAAACCATTAAGAAGAGAAATGCTGAGGCGGTTACTTCAAATCCAACCTCAGACACTTAATAATTCCCTAGCTGTGGAGAGAGACAGAGAGAGAGAGAGAGAGAGAGAGAGTAAAAATGGTGATAGAATTGGAGGGGTTTGACACACTAAAATGTGGGAGCTGTGAAATTACACAATCAGTTTGGAAAAGTGATATAGAATTGTGCATATAAAATGACCATAATGTCCATATCCTTTGAACCAGACTCTGTTCCTAGGTTCCTAGGTTTATAACCTAAGGGAGCTATTGTTAAGTAGAAAGCCCCCATGTACTCAAAATTATTTGTAGCAGCCCTTTTTATGATACCTAAAAATTAGAAATAAAGTAGATGCCCTTTAATTAGGATATAACTAAACAAATTGTGGCATATAAATATTTGTTCTTTGTAATTAAAGAGGACCAAAATGATATCACTATGTCAGGGTAACTATACAGTGTATGTGGCTGTGACTAATCATATCAATATAAGCTCAGAAGGCTTTCACTACAAGTCAGGCAGAGAATTGAGCCATCCTTTGTTAAGGCATCTTAGACCTCAGTAGCTCTATTGAGGACATAGTCATCTGCAGACAAAAGTAGCCCGCCAACTCTCCTTTCATTTTAGTCTTGGCTTGTAGCCTTTTTCAAGTGACATCATTTACCATCAGTTCAGTGGCTGGCCTTGATGCCATTTTCATCCTCATTGAAGATTGAGAAAAGCATCTTGCTAAAAAGGCATAGAAGCAAGCACAGAGCCTTGCTTCACTCCATAGGTCATTGAGAAAGTGCAAGGGTATCATCTGTTATAACAAAAGTGTAAAGATCAAACATTGCCCATGTTTTCAGACTTTTTTTTCAGTGTATTGATCACAACAGTTGTGTTGATTTGTTTTCCCATTCTAAAAAAATACTATTTGTTATATGGGATGCCCCTCTGGGGGGTACTTGGATAATTATGATGAAGTAAGAAATATAAAATATCAACAAAAACATATTTTCAAAAAAATCTACTGGGGATAGAAAATATACTAAAGGAAGTTGAAAAGGTTGGGAGGGGATGGTACCTGGTGTGGGGTCATGAAGACAAATCCAGAGAAGCATGTGAAGTGAAGCTTAGAGATCAGCTAGTAATAAATTTCATTTTTAGAACTGGACTTGCCTTAGAATTCATCTATTCCAATCCCTCATTTTTACAGTTAAGGAAACTGAAACCCAGAGAAGTTAGATCCAAACAATGTAAATGTTTGGTTTAAGGAGTAACAGGCCTGGAATCCAAATCCAAGTAGATTAACTCCAGGTCTTTTCTAGCTCCAAATTTCTAAAACTCAGTAAAATTCAAATTAAGAAAGCTAAACACCCTCAAAAATTCCTCAAATTTTATGCTAAAATGTTCATATTTTGTGACCTAGTATATTATTGTCCCTACTTGTATCTCAATTTTTCTAAATTCCTATTTATAAATAAAAGTTTACGTTGGTTGTAAGAAAGATGGCAGGTCATATGAAAAGGAGTATCCTGACATCATAGGGCATTTTACATATATATATATATATATGTATATATATATATACATATATATATATATACACACACACACAGATAAAGAGCAAAGGGAAGGAAACCATTTATTATAGGGGTGCTTTTAGGGGCCAGCTTTTAGGTAAACAGATAAACAGATGAAAGAGCCATTATGGAATATTAGCTATGAACTTTGAAGATATTGGGAATTTCTGGTAGGTGAAATTAAATCTAGAATGATGTCATTTAAATATTAAGGTAACAATATTTATATATCTGGGTATATATATATATAACCATAGAATTTTCTTAGAAGAATAGCATTCAGGTAAATTCTAGGCTTCCAAGGATATTTTAGCTTGGCCAGGTATTTCATAAGTGATTAAATGTTTAATATTTTATATAGCAGATGGGAGTAAGTTGGAGGAACAGATATACAATATAAATATTAGATAAAAAGTGAAATCCTAAAAGTCATTTTTAATTTTTTAACAATTAAATGTCTGAAATCTCTAAAAACATGTTAGTGTGAGTTTTTGTCTTTAAAAAACAATTGCTGATATAATGAAACTATATCTTTAACTTAGCATGGGGCAGATAGCCAATTCCTGAATATGAACATTTTAATTCACATGTATGAGCTAGTCACATGAGGTTTTAATGAGTCATTGAGAAAGCTGAACTATATAGATTTGCTACCGTGAGCATTATAATATATAAAGTCTTTTAAAATAAAATCTTTCTCTCTCTTTTTTTTTCCTGGTGACCTAGTGGTAGTGTTCTGCAGTGTTTTATGTAGGAGACCTGGGTTTCATTCCTGTTCTCGTTATCTCTCTCCCTGGGGCTGCAATGAATAAAATAAGAAATAAAATCACTATGCTGCATCGTTATTGCCATGGGCTGTACTCTTGTCAGATCTCATAAGCTAAGCTAGATGGGAGTGGTTAGTATTGGGATAGAAGGCCTCAAAGAAAACTAAGGCTGTGGAATACACGTCTTCTGTGCCCAGGCCTCCTCAACCACTATTTCATCTTCCACAAAACCTTGTCCTACAGTTACAATTTCACTTTCCTCTTTACCATTTTATTGATTTACCTGCTAAAAACAAGGCCTTCAGAAATGAATGCAGTTTTAGTAAATGTGATAAATATATTTACTTGTGCATTCCAGTTAGATATAAGACAGAGTTCAATCTGAAAGGTGTTGAGTAACATGATACTTGGATTCAATTCGAATTTCAGCAAAGAATATTTTTATTTTATGGAAAAATCTGTATTCATAATTATTTTCCTTGCATTGTCTCTGAAAAATTCCAAATCTAGTTTTCTCCAGTTTTGTTTTGTAAATTTTGTTTGACAAAAATATTGCTACTTATTATGTATTGTCAATAAATTTTTTAATATTTGGGGCAGCATTAGCAAAGAAAATATCAGACTTTATAAAAAATCATTGTCTTGTCAGTTTTTTTCCACTATGTGTCTGTATTAATGATGATAGTCTCTAGTTTATAATCAAAAACAGTTTTAGCCAAAGGTTCCTTTACAATAATTTATATTTACAAACTGACCTGATCCCTCTCCTTTGTCTACCTATATCAAACATTAACCCTAATAGTATTGTACATAGACATCCTAATTTCACATCTATATTCACATTAGTAGATTAAAACTCTTTACTGGTCTGCAGCATTTGATACTATTGATCACACCCTCTTACTGACTACTCCATCATCTCTGAGTGTTGTAGATAGAGGGTTCTCCCATTTCTCTGTCCAATGTGTCTGTCTCCTTTGCAGGATGATTGTCTATGTCCTGTTCCTTCATGTGGCTCTAGGGCCCATGTCTCATCTCTCCATATTCTCAATCATATCATCCTTGTCTTTATAGGTTTAACTGTATGGAGATGAGTCCCTTCTTATCCAGCTCTCATTTTCTCTCTTAAACTCCCAGCTTATATCTCCATTGGCCCAATGGACATCTTCAAGAGTATACTTTAGACGTCTCAGATTTAAAATGCTTCATAATCTGATTCTCATCTCAGTTGAGGGTACCTCCCCCTAGTCACCCCACTTCACAACTTAAGAGCCTTCTGAGAGTTGTCCCATATCGAGTCAACCATCAGATCTTGTTGATTCTGCCCTCCCCCAGAATCTGCCCCATATGTTCCCTTATTTCCACTTCCCCACAGACACCCTACTCCTGACTCTAATCACCTGTCTCATGGACTATAGAAATAGCATCCTTATCGGTCCCCCTGCATTCTATTTCTCTCCTATAAGGCAACCTCCATATAGCTGCCAAATCGATATTCCCAAAGCCCCATTCTGATGAGGTCATTCCAGTGCCCAAAACTTTAAGTGGTTCCCTCTTGTCTTTAAGATAAAATATAAATTTCTCTCCATGGTATCGAAATCCTTTGTCACCTGGGTCCATTCTTTCCTTTAGGCTGATTCCAGATTGCACTCTGCTCTCCAGGCTTGACCATTCTTTCTCATCTCTGTCTCTTGGCTCCGCATCTTCAAGGTGCAGCGCCCAACTGAACTCTCCCTATATAATCCAGCTAGAGCAAAAAAAAAACCCAACCCTGGAGACACAGACCCCAATCCCACTGCTGAACCATGTTTTGTCCGACCCAGAGCAAGTCCTTTCATTCACTTGGAGCACTATCCTCAATATCTAAAATGATTGGATCATATGGCCCTCAGACAGTCCTGGTCACTCGAATCTAAGGTCCTAATATCCAGTGAAATTATATTTTGTTAGGCTCTTGAAAACCAGCAGACTGGAGACAGGAGGACTTGAGTCCAAATCTAGCCTCAGAATCGTAACAATTACTTGTGTGATCTTATTCAAGTCACTTAACCCTACTGCCTTCCAAAAAAAAAAAAAACAAGAAAAAAAAATTTTAATTAAAAAAAGAAAAAGAAAACCAGTAGAGTGAAAGCTCTAGCAAGTCCTTCCACAATGCAAAGACTTCAAGTATGGGCTCAAAGATGGATTATGAGTCATTCTGATGATTAACCTGACTGATACCTCCCTGCACTCCAATTACCTGAAATACAGCTGCTTAGGATCCCTTTAAGACCATCCCCAACTCAGCACTATCCAACAATACTTCATTTTACTCTCTATCACAAACTCTTTAACTTTCAGTAAATCAATCCTTGATATTTATGCAAAATGCCCCTCCCCCAAGTCTAGAATATGTCCCATCCACAGTTTTGCCTATTGAAATCCTCTTCCGTTATGGTCCAGGTCAGGTCCTTCTGGGAAGCAGTCCCTGCTTCTCTCAGATGAATGCTGTTTCTCCCTCAAATCTCTTCACAGAATCTTGTCCAGACCTCTTTTTCACCTCACCTGGTCCTACCCTCTTTGGGACCTATTTGCATACATGTTTTTATCTCCTTTATTAAATTGTAAGATCCTCAAAGGTTGGGAGGGACTGTGTTAATTTTCATCTTTCTAACTTAGTATCCAGCCTAGTGCATTGTGTGGGAGTAGATAATTAATGAATATTTTTAATTGAATTGTTGACCCTGATGAAGACACTTATCCCAGATGTTGAATGTGTTTAGCCATGGTATCTCATGAAGCAAGGCAGGAAAAGGTAGTGGTAGGAGTACCCATGAACTGATGAATTTGGTAAAATATTTGTTTCCTATCATTTGTCAGTTTTGTCGACTGATTTAACATTTAAGGTTACATATATTTTGCTAAAAGTAGGATTCCTTGACCTATTTTTTGAAGATATCCTTCTATTAAAATATTTCTTTACTATTTTGACCCTTCGGATCAATTTCTGCTTTAATGAGAAAAGATTATAAATTTTTTTTTGCTTATATATTATAAGCTATACTTTCATCTCTGAATCTGTCTCCAGAATTCACTGTAAATAGTGATGTGAATTCTTCTGTTAGGATTTAGGTGGATATTTAGAGGATGTAAATACTAGTCTGTTTCCTGCTTCTCTCCATCAATTTGTTTCTTTGTATATATTATTAAACCACCTATCAGCTTACTCTGTAGCCATTTAATCTTTTACCTTCCTGCTACCTTCTTACATTACTATAGATGAGTTTTAAAGCAATAAAAACGAATTTCTTTCCAATACTTTTTAGGACAGGACAAAGAATAGAGCAGTCCTATATGTTGGAGTAAAGCCATGGTGAGACATTTTGTTTAATAGATCTTAAACTGCCTATAGGTAAATGATCTGTTTTGCTGTTAAGTAAGAGGGAGCTAGGATTTTTTAAAAAGCTTTTTAATGTAATTAGTTTGATAACAGTTAAATCCCCAGTGAAAGACCTCAAGCTTTTGCCCTAGTATTCAACTATTTTGTTTAATATTGATGATATCAGCTTGTTGCTGAAGGTTTTGGCCATTCATCAGCATAACTTTAAATAAAATTAATAATTTAAATTAATTTCTCAAAAAGCATGTATGTGTTCTAAGAATTATTTGAAGCATTGTCAGAATAGATTAAAAATTTCCATTGCATCACTAAGATTATATTTGATAACAATAACTCTTTTATAGTGCTCTCAAATTTAGAGTGATTTCCTCAAAACAAATTGGTTTTCATTTGGTAGAAAACTATGTTTATCAATCACTAAGTTGGTTTTTGGTACCTTAAATTCCATATATTTACTTCATAAACAGTAAGAGTCTCAAGAACTTGTTTTCATTGAATGTAACACTTTTTCTTTATAATAATCTGGGTAAAATAAAAATATCCTAATGAATTAGTCATTATAGGAAGCTATAAAAATACATAAGGATGATTCTTTGGTAGAATGATGAGAGAAATGTTCTAATGATCCAAAAGGTCAGATATAGTGATATTTGTCATCAAGTTTGCATAAATGGTATGTCCAAAGATTTTTATCACACAACAAGCTTTATTCAAATTCTATTGCTTTATCCATTATTCACTATCATCCTCTTCTCTAAAAGCTGGCTGTAAACTTTGTATGTATAATATTTTCTAGGTAAACAAAGTATGGATTGAAATGTACAGAAACGAGAACACAGTTCCTATCCTCAGGAGGTTTTCTACTCTGAATCAAGAAGGGTACTAGACAGGGAAATGGGTCAGTTTATGAACTAAGTGTATACACTAGAGTTACATATAAATGTGTACATAGCATTCATTCAAAGAAATATCATAAATGGACAGAAAAGCATTTATTGCTTCCAGATCATTTTTAAACATCTCATTAGCAGGTGGAATTCAGATCCATAAATATTGATGCATATTTCTGTGACAATGTCCCTTAAAATTACCTTGAGTTTCTTTACTGTCATTTTTTTTTTAGGTTTTTTTGCAAGGCAGTGCGGTTAAATGGCTTGCCCAAGGCCACACAGCTAGGTAATTATTAAGTGTCTGAGGTCGAATTTGAATTCAGGTACTCCCAACTCCTGGACTGGTACTCTATCCGTTGCACCACCTAGCCACCCCTCCTTTACTGTTATTAAAGAGTTATAATTCCCAGATAGTTGAGAAAAGTCATTTTTGCAATTTAAAATTTCTTTTTGTGGTTGCAGTTCAAAATTTTGAGGGATAAAAATTTTTTAATTAGAAACTTTCTACTATAGAAACTGTTTAAAGTCTATTTTAAGACAGCCAAGAAAATATTGATAATTAAATCTTTAAAAGAGGATCTTATATTAAGCCTACACATCTTATAATTAATGACTGTTACCATACCACCTGCTCTCTTCTGCCTTGAATCTTCCCACATCTGTGCTGTTTGAAACTTGAGAGGGTTTTTCCCTTAGTAGCAAATGATATGCCGCCTCTTCTAGTCAGACATCATATTACAGATTACCTGAATACTGTTTCCTGTGGGTTTTTTCCCCCTTCATAATTGAACCACTTCTGTCTTAGCAGGATTATGATGCTGTATAAAGCAGATGCTTAATAAATTTGATATTCCTTTTTCAAGGAAACAACTCTATTATATTAAATGCTTTCCAAAACAAAAATCTGAAGTTATCTCAAATATAACTACATAGATCCACAATGAGTGCACACTTGTAGACATAAAAAATTAAAAATTGGTAGCTGATTGACAAAAATGGAGATTTGTATATTCTCAGGTTTTTTTCCCCTCGGAAGAAGTGTGACATATGCAATAATATAAGAGCTTTCCCCCCCTCATGTTGTTCCCCCAATGTCCAGTCTCATTTATGATTTAGATGCCTGCTTTTCTGGAAGAAATTTCCTTGAATCCACAGAGCCAACACAAGGGACAACTTTTATTCATTACAATCCTGGACTAGATTCAAAACTCAATATCTCACTGCTGTTCCCTTAAGAAGTAATGTTCAGAAAAACAGCCCTGTGATTCTTATTGAGGGACTATTAGCCTGGATTATAGCAGAGCTGGGCTGCCATTCTCTCTCTGCCTGTCGGTTTGACAGGATCAGCAGTGGAGGTACAGAAGTCTTATGGAAGGATGTTATGTATTATTTAAAACTAATAGAAAAATTACCCAAAGTTTTCAATTATGTATAAATCAATTTAGGAACTTTTTAACTAGCTCTTTTTTTTCTTTTTAATACTAGCTTCTGAACAACCCAGCAGTCATTTCTGATGTCAAATAAACTTTAATGTTCTATGAGTCTCTGATTCATCAAGCATTTGTTTTCCAAGATGAGCGTAGTCAAGCTTTTATTAAACTTCTACTGTGATTCAAATCTGGCCTCAGACACTTAATAATTACCTAGCTGTGTGACCTTGGGAAAGTCACTTAACCCCATTGCCTTGCAAAACCAGAAAGCAAAAAACAAACCCCAAAACCTCCTACTGTGCTAAGTGCTGGAGGGGAAAAAAAAAGCAAAAGACAGTCCCTATCTTTGAGGCATTCACAGTCTGTGAGGGGAGACAACATGCAAATGACCAGAAACAATCAACATACAGGATAAATAAGAGAAGTCACTAAAATGAAGAGTCAGGGAAAACTTCCTTACCCAATACTGTTTGCAATATACTAATGCAGTATCCAAGGCAACTAAGTGGCAAACGCCAACGAGTTTTTGGTTTTGGACCGGACCTGTGATTTCATCTGGCCAGGGTTCTTAATCTTTTTTTTTTTCCTTGTATTGTTCCCCTTTGACATCAAATAAAATAAATAAAATTACAAAGGAAACTAATTATATTGAAATAGTTTTTTGGTTTTTTTAAAAGTTCACACATTCCAGGTTAAGGCCTTTTGGCATCATTCCTCCGACGTAATTGGCATTTGATAAATGCCTACTGACTGGATCTGGCTTGACTTGGCTGTCAGGAGCTCCCTGTGAGGTTCTGCCTGTACCAAAGCTCCTAGGCATCTGCTCCTGGAGCCGCCTGAGGCACTGCAAAGGTAAGGAGCTTGCAGAGGAACACACAGCCAGCAGCTATTGGTAGTGGGAAGGTAGGATACCTCTCTCAGAGCATTAATAAGCAAAAGACTTCAAGTTTTTTTTTTTTTTTAGAAAACCAACTTCCAAAAATTTCTTACCAGGAAAAAAAAATCTTCTGAGGAAGGAAAATATTTATGCTATCTATCTATCTATCTATCTATCTATCTATCTATATCTATATCTATATCTATCTATCTATATATATATATATATATAAGCATAGGATTTTCCCATTATCATCTAAAGAAAGTTTATCACATATCATGAATACATTTTTCAATTTTTTATTCTAAATTAATCATCAACAAACAAACATTTTATCATACTTAAAAGAAATGGAAAGGGGAAAACACCTGTATGAGATGCAGCAAAATGGCACAATAAACAGAGCAACGGACTTGGAATCAGGAAGAACTAAATATCTGGCCTCATACACTTACTATCGTAATCCTGGGTAAACTGACAACCTCTGTGTGCCTCAGTTTCCTCCTCTGTACAGTGAAGATTATGATAGGACATGCTCCCAGAGTTATTGTGAGGATCAAATGAGATAATACTTGTAAGGGGTTTTGCCAGACTTAAAATACACTCTAAATGCTAGCTATTATTGTTATGATCTCAACTCATGTATAGTTTGCTTTTTCAAAATTATATACATATGTGGGTATAAATTTAACAAAGTAGTAGCAAAACTGCTATGTTTCCCCTTTGGTTCCTCTTTTTCTTCTTATCTTTTACCTAAATTCTTAAGAGTCTCCATTATTAGTCTTTGAGCATAAACCACAGTTCAAGGAATTGCTACAAGGGTCAGGAATTGTTTGAAAGACCCCCCCCACCCAAGACTTGGAGACTGAGCCAAGGACCACTTTATATTTGAGGAGATTGATGGGGCCTCTATGCCAGAGCTGAAAGGCTGGGTCCAGACTAGCCACATATGTCTTCCTAAAGTTAGGTTTATCACAAATTGGCTCTAGAGATAGGAAGGAGTGAACTTTAGAAACAAATATTCTCCTCGTTGTCAGAAGTAGGATGTTTATGTCTTTATCTTGTCTGCTTTGTAACTCTGCTGGGATGGACAGTCATCTGTAGCCTTTGGAGTTCTGAAAAGCGAGGTTTTGACTCTGCAGTTCATAATGGTGATGCCTATTGCAACAGAGATAAAGCTTAGCTCCAGGCCTGAAGCTGAGCTTGCATGTTGTCCTAGAAAATTGCTATTTTGACAACCTCCATCTTACTTTTTACCTAGTTTCCAAGTTTTTCTCATCTATTTCATTTTACTGCCTGCCTCAAGCTCAGCATTTGAGCCAAATACTTAAAAGTTATTCTTTAAGCAAACCTGAGAGAGCTTTGGACCCAAGTATTAATTCAGATCATTAAAGGAGCATTCCTTCTTAGTTTCAGAAACAGTCTCTCTCCTTTGGCAGACATTCAGGAGCTACTAGGGGTCTGTGGTTTTGCTAATCATGTTTTTTGGCAATCTTATGATTTATGCTTTCGTAGGAATCCCTTATCTTTGTACCACAATGCTCTCCAGGGAAGCTAATATTGATAATGCTATTAACTTAAATGAAATGAAATGGGGACAGCTCTCTTAACATCTGTTTATTTCCCACAGTATTGGCATGATAAGTAATTTTGAAAATTTTTGTGCCTGTGGACTTCATTTCCTAAGTGGACCAGACATGGACATGGACTTACACAGATATCTGTCAAATGTTTTCAAAGTAGAAAACAAGAAAAAAATTATATTTTTATGATTTTATTTCCTTTTTCAGTTGGGGTGAAGGAGGCAGAGAGGAAATAACATTGAGATGGAGTCACAGGAAGTAGGATTACTCTCTTCGGGGGTAAAAGGACTAACAGTGCCATAATAAGGACAAAGCAGACCAGGCCTTGCAGTGTGATCTGTGCCTTCTTAGCAGAATGACCTACTATGCCAAATTGTCTTATCTGTTCTTATTGCAGTCTCATCTTCAGAGGACTGAGCAGTTCTTGGGCTGGTCTCAAGTTAAAAAAAATCTTAGCCTTTATTGTAAACTATTATTATGGTAATTAATCTCAAACGGCAATATTTCTACTAAACTATTCTCTCTCAACATATTAATTTGTTATATGTTTCAGCTCATCTCTCAAAAATACAAATAGCATAACTTTATTTTCCTTTGACATCCCCAGACTTCAGCCCCTTTACTGTTAAATATCCTGAGCAAGTTGCACTTAGTAAGAAATCTCTATCCTATTCCATCTTTAAACAAAATCCTCACTTTAACACCTGAGAGAATGCATCATATTCTGCCATTTTGCCTCAGTTTGTTGAACATTTTTGAAGAAGCTGATGGATGGCTTAGGAAAAAACATTGTTAGGACTGCCATTGTTTAAATTTTCATCACTAGTCAGGAAAGAAAGGAGTAACTATGGCATAATGGGTAAAGTTCTGGATATTCAGGTCTTACCTCTGAAACTTACTAGCTGTTACACCAAGAACGGACCACTTAACCTCTGAGACCCTCTGGTAGCTTTCTGGGTCTGGTCCACGACTATTATCAACAGACTGGATAGAGGAAGTTCCCCTATGAGGACTTTTCCAACTGATTAGAGCAAAGAGCCTTTACATATTTCAGTTAATTATGGTACAGAGTTCTCAGATACCCCCAATAGATTTGGTTATCTAAATTGGCAAAATCTGGAGCCAAATTGAACAAATATCACAGTTAAGCTCATTTTTTTAGGCCTTTTACTCCATGTATTTAAGCAAATTAAAGAAATGTTCTGTATATTTCTTTTATCATTAATTTCTTTAATGGATGCAGTTGCAACCATTTTCTCTTTGAATTATGAAACCAGTAGAAGCCCCTGGTTGGGGAACAAGCCAAATGTCTTCCAAAAATATAAATGCCTAACTGCCTCATAAGTTTTTTAAAAGTATCTTCTTGGGGGCAGCTAGGTAGCATAGTAGATAGAGCAGCAGCTCAGATAGAGCACTGGAGTTAGGAGGACCTGAGTTCAAATATAGCCTCAGACACTTAATAATTGCCAAACTGTGTGACCTTGGGCAAGTCACTTAACCCCATTGCCTTAAATAAATAAAACTTTAAAAAAGTATCTTCTTAAAGTAAGTAATTAAATTGTACGAAAGAAAATATTCATTAAGTCTTTTCTTAGGCAAAACGTAGTGGTATTATCACAGGCCAGATTTAATTACCCAGTCAACCTATGGCTTATTTGAGCTGCATGCCTGAATATCTTACAATCACATTTCCTGAAGTGTTTTCCCCATTATTTTCCACATTAAACCAATTGCCTTGAAGCATTTAACAATCAAAAATAAATGAGTTAACACTTCATGTCTTAAGTGCCTATAGTTAAGTTGTATGGGACAATTTTTTTAATACTACATCTTAATTTCTATGTAATTATATATATGTAAGCAGTAATTTTAGTGTAGCATTAACAAACCACCCAATAATGACATTTTCCTTCCAGTTTACTTTATGTAGGATCAGAATTTATATCATGCCAAATGATTTGGAGAAAATTTATTGTGTATTTCATCATGTCCAGGTGCTTATATTTCTTCTACAAAGTCTTTTAAATTTTTAGCCGAATGATTTAAAACCTTCATAATTTTTAGTAGCCAAAGAAGTTAGTGGGCTAGTCAGCTAGTCTTATAAACATTCCTTTGTCTGGAAATGGTGACATCCTCACTAGTAAATATTAATAAATTATTCTAATAAGTATATTCCAAATCAGTGCTAAAATTGATACTTGTAGATCATTCCCCTCACCCCCAAAATCTTATTCTGAACAAAAATGTGGAAGTTAAAGTATAGGCCTATTTTTGCTTTATTTGTAAAATCATATTAAAGCCACAGTGCTGTTTTACATTAAAACCCAAAACTTCATTTCGCTTCTCAAGATCCTTAAGAATCTCAAAATTTTATCATTGCTTACGTGTAAACTGAAACCTGCCTTAATGGAAAACTCTCTGGAAATAGTATTTAAGAGAGCTTCTTGGATTTAATTTGCCTACAAACATTCAGAGAAGTATATGAACTGATTACTATTTTAACATCCTGTTAAAATGCATTGGAGGCATATCTTCTTCAATTTGAACAAAGAATTAGGTTGTTATTCCCAAGAGTTACATTCTATATAGTTTTCAGATAGCTCCATATTGTATTTCTCTGTATAAAATAGTTTATTGCATTTGTCCTTGACATCATTTCCAAATATTTTATGTTTTTAAGACCCATGTCCTTCCTATTCAACATTTTTAAGTTGGTTATGATGGAATGTCTAGGTTTAGTAACTATTCTGGATTCTAAACGATACTGTCTTGTTCCCTCGAAGCTTAAAGCCAAGGAGTTAGGTTTTTGTTGTTATTGTTGTATATCCCAATTGCTGAGTTTATACAGGTCCCTTACAAGGACAAAAAGATACAGAAACTATTCATATTGTCTTCCTTTGCCTTTCTTTGACATAGTTTTAGATAATTGGAGCACTGATCTTATGGGAAAATATATTTAATATTGGGGTTAGAGAGAAGGGTTGGTTGATTAGGAATAAGAAATGGGAAGAATAAAACTAGATAATCTCTAGGGTCCTTTTCACTCAGTGTCTTAAAAGATAAAATAAAATATCTTTATTATAGGAGAGAAAAGCAATTTTGCTGAAGGAAAACTAAGGGTATTTTAAAGTGGGTTCTCTTTATCCTCCCATTTTTTTCCTTCTGCATAGGAAATGGACTAAGATGTAGAAAACGATGCTGTATTTTTTTTCCCACATGTTTGTCATCTTCTAGATCTCCTATTTGTATGACCTCTGCCTCTTCATTTCCCATCCTGGTTTGTGTTCTTTCTCATATCTGCTAATAGAGGGGGATCCCTCAAGGTACAGACCTTGGTTTTTCACTTTCCTACTTCTATTTTTGCTCTCTAGCTACGATTTTCCATGCTCATGACTAAAGTTGTCAGTGTTCTGATGATTTCTAAATCTATCTTTCCATAGCTGAAATCTTTTTCCCTAAGCTCTAGCTTCATACTTCCATTGACTATAGAATGTTTCCATAGACACTGTTAACTTTAAATTCAACATGATAAAGCCACATTTTGTCTTACCATCTTCCCTTCCCCACTGGTCAGTATCTTCTGGTGGGTACCTCCCTGCTCTTAAGTCCTCAGACTCAAAATCCGAAAGTCGTCTGTGGACCCCTCCTCTCTGCCCCACTTTTGTCCAACCAATCACAAAGTTCTTTCTGTCTTTCTAATCCCTTTCTTCTTCACTCCTTTTTCTTCATATTGCTGCCATCCTGTTTTTCACCTACGGGCAAGAAATAACCTCTGAATTGACCTCTTGGACTCCAGCCCTTCCACCTCTTCCTGTATAGCTAGCCAACATTCATATTCCCCAAACCTCATTTTCATCATGGGCCATGAGCTTTGTGAAACATGCCTTCTCTGATGAACACATCATCTTATTCAACTGCTCATTTTACACCTCTCAAAGCAGTCTTCTGACAGGAAGGTTGATTATTAATGATATTGTTTCTTCAAAAGTTGTAAAAGAATGTTGCCCATTTTGTTATTTGTATAAATTTTCCGAAAGTTTAAAAAAAATGGCATAAATCTGTAATGGAAGTAGATAGCAGTAGTTGTTACAGATGTATATCATTAACTTCGTATGAGAAAGAAGACACTCTTACTGCCTAAGGAAGGAAGAAACCAAAATACTGTGAATTTTTTGTAGGGGCTTAGTCTGTTTATCTTTTAGCATTTGGGCTGCATTTTTAGTTTCTTGGAACTGATTGTACCTTGGGGATTATTTCTGAGGAAATGTAGTTCTTTATTACATTTTTTAATAAAATAATCCTAAAAATCTTTTTTTACCTGAAAAAAATGTTTTTAATGAAATCTAGAACACTTGTAGTTTCAGATATACATTTATTAAATCTTTATAAATAAACCAAAATAAAATTGTTCTGTCATCTCTGATAAAAAATAGTGTCTCTGCTAAAGATGATTTGAGATCTTCAAGTATACCTGCTTGTAATTCTAAGAGTATAAAGAAATAATTAATTTTCAAAGGGAGCAATGGGTATGCCTCTAACAGATTTATGTGTTTAGCTGTCTTATGAACTATCCCCTATTAAGTTTTTCATTTAGACTTCAAAGTTTGTTCATATTTATTAACTCTGATGTCTCTATAGGTAATATATAGTTGACAAGATGTAAAAATTAATCTATTTATAAACTCACTCCTTTGCTATAGATTAGTAATTATTGCAGGATCCTTGGCAGCTTCTCTGCCTTTGTCTTAGTAAAGGTGAGCTAATAGAATACTTCCATACCCATGCTGTTTGATTATTTGATGGGTACTCTTGTTATTTTATAGATTTATATGTTGGGTCCATGATCTGGTTAGAAGGATATACTTTAAAAACAAACTCTTTCTAGATTTATTTCATTAAGGAGATACCTTATAGGAAAAATTAAAGATAGATAACTACTCTTAATAGACTAAGAATGATTGCAGTTTAAGAAAAAACAATTTTCCTGCTCTCCTCTGCTCCAGTATATAAAGGGCTATATAAGAGTTGTCAGATTAGACTCATTTTGTGACAGAGAGAAACCTGAATGATAAACAATGGATTGGCTTCTCCCCAAATTCATGTCTCATCGTTTAGATCTCAGAATTGAATGTGTTATTTCTATTCTGTAATTGACAATAGATGTAAATTAATGTGACCAATGGTGACAATATTCTTAATCAACTGAACTGTGAAACAGGGCATTTAATTATATTCTATCTTGAGCTCTGATTCTGTGACTTGGGAGATCATGTCAGAACTGAAGATGTTATTGATTAATCTGATTAAGTACAGATCAAAGTGAAAATGTGAATTTAATGTCCTCTCTATAATTGATTAAAAACAAGCACCAATCAGAGAAACAAAAAATAAATGGACTGAATGATTCAGTCACATCTTTCTTGAATAAAGGGATCAAAATGGAAATTTAGTAAAAGTTTCTATTTCACTTAAATAATGTTTATGTAGATAGAAATGTGTCTTCCTCTGGACGGTCTGCTAATCTGATCAATGTAGCTGTCATATCTAGTTGGCTAGAATCATGCTATTGTGTGATGGTAAAACTAACTTTGATTTTTATGTTTTAACCTATTTCTTACAATATACTTAATCACACTCAAGGTTCTGTATATAATAGATATTTTGACTTCCTGCAATACTTGGAAAAATATTCTTCTAATTTTTTCTTGTGTGTGTGTGTATACTTTTTAAGACCCCCCGATTATCATTGAATTCAGAGATAGTAACCCAGAAAACAAGAGATTTTCCTGTTGTGTATTTTCATTCTTGTGTATTAACTACAAAGAAAATGTTGGTTTGTATATACTCAGCTAGTAGATTTGTAGTACATTTACCACATAAGATTTTCCCTCTTTTTGACAGAATAAAAAATAAATGATACAACTTAAACCATGGGTTTTCAGTGTTACAGGCCTAGACATTGCTCATATAAGAAGGCATGTAGGAGTAATAAGAATATGTCAAAAATAGGAAAAGTGGAAAGTTGAGGTAATGGAATTTTAGGATTGGCACTTCTCTCATCATGTTGCACTTTTGCTGTTGAAAGAGATTTTCTAGTCACTTCACACCCTTCTCCAAGAGATGACTGGTGATGGCTTGACATCATTTGTCAATTTTCACCAGCCATGTCCTCAAGGCATATGTTTTTCCTTCCAAACAATCTAATTACATTGTGGTTGCTGCTTCATAAATCCTAATTTTAATTTATCAATTTTCCCTTCTCCTGCTAAAACCACTTTCTTCTATTGCTCTAGAATTCTTTCTTCTTTTCTAGAAGTGTTTAGGAAACTAAGGGAAAAAAAATCTGGGTTCTCTATTGGCTGTTCAGCCAACAACCTCCATGGTTTGACTTTCCATTTCCTCTCAATTTCTTTTTTAACCTCCTCCCATCTTTCTTCTATTATGATTATATGCAACTTTAATCCTTCCCCACTATTCCTTTTTTATTCCATTCTCTCTCGGTGTTCATTTACTTTTGCTTTGTCTTGTTGACCAGCCCATTACAAATCAGCTTCCAGACCCTTTATGTTGTTGCTATTCACTATAAATTTTAGATTATTCATAGTTTATGGGATAAATATAAAAATTTTATAAATACATCATGATATGAGTGGAAATTAGATGCAGATTAAACTTGAAAAGGTATCATAGTTCACTCATTCTCCTTATTGTTATTATTTTCATAGCTTTTATTGGAATTACAATCTCTTTTCAGCCTAGGATTGTCCTTCAAGTCAAATTTTAACAAATTTGCTTTTGATTCTAGAAACCAGTCCTCAGAATGATTAGTTTTTCAGCTTTTGAGAAACATATTTGTAATAAAAATGTAAAAATATGTAAACATATTTGTAATAAAATGTAAAAACATGTAAACATTTGTAATAAAAATGGTGGATTCTTTTGTAAATATTTATATTTTATTTATGCATTTTAAACCATTATTCTGAGGAGTAGTCCCTAGAGTTCACAAGATTTCCAAAGGATCCATGACTCACAAAAAAACCTCAAGAATCCTTGATATACATAATATTCCTCAAGAACATCTGGGAAATTTCAAAAAAAAGAAACTTAACCTATCTCATCAGAGTACTTCCTGGATTACTCTCTACTTAGTGTGTTTCTCTCTCTCTCTCTCTCTCTCTCTCTCTCTCTCTCTCTCTCTCTCTCTCTCTCTCTCTCTCTCCCTTCTCTGACCTCTTCCTCCTTGTTTGTATAGTCTCCTACTTGTGTACCCTAATCATATCATTTAATTAGTTTTTTCTTTCTTCTTTAATGTTTTCCTTTTCTTCTCCCTTCCCTTCTTTTAAGGTGATCAAACTATAACAAAATCACTAGCAGATCCTCACTTTTATTTAACTTCTTTTATGACTTCTGATGGCAAATAGGGTTGAGTACAAACTTGTTCTATTCTCTTATTAGAATGCAAATACTTTATCCTTATATAATCCCTTCCGATTACTTATTTGTCTTTTTCTTTTAATGTTTCTCTTGCCTCTGAGATTATTTCAGAATTTCTACTCAGCTCAGACCTTTTCATCAGGAATTCTTGTAAGTCTTCTATTTCATTCACTATACCCGTTTTTGTTCTTTAAAATTATACTCCATTTTTTTTGGTGTAAGCTATTCTTAGTTGGAAGTCTATGTTTTTTTGCCCTATGCTCTCAGATTTGAAATAGTAGTATCTATTATATCTTTTATGTTCTCTACTGTGGCTTTTTGGTACTTGAATTCTTTCTTTTAGAATGTTTACTGTGGTTTTTTTTACCTAAAAAGGTCTGAATTTGGACTGTGATATCCCTTAAAGTTTTCTGAGAGTTTTATTCAAGAGAAAACTGGTGCATTTTATCAGTTTGCACTTTGCATTATGGTCCCACTAGGTCTTGACAATTTTCTTCCATGATTTCTTGAAATATGATATCTAGAATGTTTTTAGACATGGTTTTCAGGTAGTACAATAGTTTTTAAATTATCTCTCCTTTCTAGATCGATAGTTTTTAACATAAGATGACATATTTTCTTCCTGTTATTCCATTCTTTGACTGTATTAGTTCTTATTCTCTCATGGAGTTATTTACTTATGTTTGGTTCATTCTGATTGTCAAGGAGTCTGTTTCTTGGATAAGGTTCTGTACCTCTTGGCTAAATGTTAATTCTCTATTCATTTGTTCAAATATTTCATTTTTTTTTCAATTCTTTCCTCTAACTACTTTCATTTAATTTGTATTTCAAATTCTTGCTTTATTCCAGGTGGTCTAGTTGATTTGATAGTCAAGCTGAGTTTTTCTTGGAGGCTTTGCTTATGGATCTTTATCTTCTTTTGAGTTTTTGTCTTGGGCAGAGCTGTATATCATGGGGCCTTTTTGTTTACCTATTCTTCCAGGCTTGAACTTTGATGTTAGTATTTGAACTTTGTGTTAGGACCAGGCTCCACATATCTGGAGGGCATGCCGGAGGCTTATTTGGTCCTAATTTGTATTCTTCAGGGTTTGCCATGTTTCTCCAGTTATGGAATACTCTGTTCTTCAAGGTTCACAGGACTGACTTGGACTAGTGAGCTATAAATCCAGGCTGACTCCTTGGACTTTAGAGATGCTGAACCCCAAGTGGACCTGGGCAACATCCAAGTAGTGTTTTAAAAGAGAGTTACTAGTTTCATCCTGTTAGCTAGCTAGAAGATTCTGAGGGTTCCCAGATACAAACTCCGGGCCCCCTCCTCCTCCTCCGAGTCTGGATGCTGAAACATTCTCGCTCTGGGATCACAGAAACCACCCTACTGGCCTAGGAGTTGAAGGTGGGAGCTGAGGCCAAGACCCACTGAGCTTCAGAACATGGGTGATGATCATAATGTACTCTCTCCTTGTCAGTCCACATCTAGAGCATTGGGTTTAATTATTCTAGGCACCACATATGAAGAAATTTACCCACAGAGAGATAAGCTTTGTGAGGGGTCTTGAAACCAATGCCATATGATAAATAGTTGAAGGTACAGTATATTTAGCCTCCTATCCATGAAGTCTTCCCAGATCTTTCATTTTCTCTCTCTTTAAGTTATTATTTATTTATCACTCTTACCTATTGATCAAATGATCAGTAAAATGAAATATCTTTAAAGGGAGGGATAGTTTCTGTCTTTGTGAACCTCTTTCATTGAAAAGAAATTGATTTGTTCCATACAAACCCAGAGGGCAGAACAGGGAGCAATAGATGGAAACTATAGAATCATCATGATGATGGATATAGTATGAAAGGGACCAAGCCTGCTTCAGTACACAAACTTCTACCACTCAGAATCTGTTATTTCCTTTGATTGTTTTTCCAGATGAGTTGCCTTATATATTTTTCATATATCATCATCATCATCATCATCATCATTATTATTATTGATATCGATATTTATAAAGGTACAGAAGATGCCAGATGAATTATGTAATTTAACAAAATAATTATACATCTGGCATCTGTTTGGTTTAAAAGATTATTTTTAGACAGATTTTATAAAAATACAAAATTTTTGTTCTATCCTAAGAGAGTACTTGATAAAAATGGTAAGAGATCCAGCCTGGGGATCAGCAAGACCTGGGTTCAAGCCCCACCTCTGTCTTCTTGGTTGTCTGACCCAAGACAACAAATTACTTCACCTTGTAGTAGCTCTTTAAGAATAGTGGGGGATTGGTGAAGGTTCAACATGGCAGGTTAAGACTGAATTAAGCCTTGAAGAAGCTATGGATTCTACAATTAGGAGGAGGGAAGATACTGGGGACAAATAATGTGTGAATGGATTTTTGAGATGGGACTTAGAACACCAACTTTAGGAAATATCCAGTAGACCATTTGGCTTAGAACATAAAATGCATGAAGGTGTATAGGAAGTGTCTAGAAAGGTCAGATTCAGATTGAGCGTACCTTTAGGTTTTTGTTTTGGGGTTTTTTTAGGGGTTTTTTTGCAAGGCAATGGGGTTAAGTGGCTTGCCCAAGGCCACACAGCTAGGTAATTATTAAGTGTCTGAGTCCAGATTTGAACTCAGGTCCTCCTGACTCCAGGGCCGGTGCTCTATCCACTGCACCACCTAGCTACCCCTGAGAATACCTTTAAATGCCAGTTTGATGACCATTTTATCTTATCCTAGAGATAATAGGGAACCACTGACTATTTTTAAGCAAGGGAGTGACATGGTCAGACCTAGGGTAGAGAAAGATTGGTTTGGCTGCTATGTGGACAATGGATTAGAAAGAGGAGAGAATGGAATTGGGAGTTTATTACAATGTACAGGCAAGAGAAATAAAGGGCATAAATTAATATAGTTAACCACTAGAAAAAAAAGAATTTAGATGGAAAAAGTGCTTATGAATCTAAAAAGCCTCTTTTTACTTCTCTCTGTTGGGTTGATTTGTAGTACAGATATTTATCAAGTACAGGATTCTAATGCTTTGGATTAGAATTAGTTCAAGGAGAGATCTCAGAGATCTTCTAGACAAAGCAAATGATTTTAAATTGAGAGAAAAGCCCAGAAAAGTGTGGGGTTTTTTCTATAGGTCACAATGAATAGAAAACTCAGGACCAGAAACAACACACATCTTCTGTTTCTCCATTAGGTGTTCTTCCTACAATGTAGAAAATAAGATAGGATGATCCCTTGAATCTTAGAGCTGTGAATAAAATCTATGGATTATAGTCCTTAAGGTACAAACTTGTTGAATATAGATGAACTTAATCATGTTATTTCATATAATCATATCTTTATAAATGATTCCATTCTTTTCCACTTGTTGAATGACTGACTTGTTGATTGACTTCTTATTTTCTTCTACTCATTAAATATGGAAGCTTTCTCTTGTTAATGGTGTGGTATGTAAGATTTTTTTATACTATACAATATCCAAGCCATCTAATTAATAAACTTCTATCAACTTTTTTGAACCCTAGATAAGTACTTTTCCATTCATAAAACAAAACTAGGAGTTTTGCAATATTTATCCTAAGCTATCAGGTTTTCTGATAGAACTTCAAAGCATTTGACATTTCAGTTCTTTTTTAGTAGTTGTGTAGTATTTGGCAAAAATACCCAAATACAAAAACTCCCTAATAGAATGTAAGCTTCTTCAGAGCAGATTCTGTTTTATCTTTGTAGCCCCTAAAATTTACTCAAGTACTGTGCATGCTAAGAAGCATTAGTTGTATTTTATGTAAGTTTAAACTTCCTAGCAGATAGAAGTATCCCAAAATAGGAAAACTTAAATGGACCGCTTCAGGAAGTGTAGCTCTTCAAATGAAACCATTTGTCAGAATTGTTGTAGAAGGATGTTTCAGATATAGACTGGATTAGCTGGCCTCTTCAAATCCCTCCCAACTCTGAGGTTCTGTTTTTCGTGAAACTAGAACATTTACCACTGAGTGATTAAATTTATAGCTACATAATCAAATGGGGCATGAATAGGTTGCAAGTTGGGATCATCTGATTTCTTTGAGTGCTTTCTAGCTTTACTATTGGTGAATAAATTCCAAGTTTAAGATAAGTCCAAAAATAAGTTGTTTGAAGCATGGACCCTATTATCCTATGTTGCATTCCTAATGCTGATACTAATATAGTTTCTTGTCAACTACTAATTTTGTATTGTTGTGTTATTAGCATGTCTGGAACATGTGAGACCTGATATATCCTTTGATTTTTTTTAATTTTCCTTTGTTTTCATTTGGTGAAAAGGGAAGACATTTTGATGTAAATTTATTTTCATTTCATTTATCGTTTTCTCCTGAAAGTAACAGAGCTTAATTATGCACTAAAATTTTGACCAGTTATAATAGGAAAGCCTGACTATTCATTTCCATAGAAGAAAAATATAAAAAGTAGACTTAAATTGCAGTAGAATAAAGGTTGGACTTGACAGTAAGTGGCAAAACATTAGAAAGGCTATCAAGAAAAGTCCTGAAATCTTCACCTAAATCTTAATGTATGAGATGTGTGTGTGTGAGAGAGAGACAGATAGACAGACAGAGACAGAGGGAGGGAGAGAAAGAGAGAGAGACACACACAGAGACAAAAAGAGAGAGACAGAGAAAAAGAGGCAGAGAAAAAGGGGGGCAGGGGAAGAGGCACAGAGAGACACAGAGACAGTGTGGAGCATGCACTCTGAAAGTAGAGGGCTGGACTAGATGACTTCTTAAGTTTCCTTCCAGTTCCAGAATTCTAGGCTTCTATAATTTTATGTCAGTGATAAGCCAACTCATTTTAAAAACTTGAATTACTTGAAACATTATTTATAAGGTGTTGCCCTTCTCTATCGCTTCCAAAACTTTTCAGCCAGTTTCATTGCTTTATCATCTGTCATGTGACCTTAAACTTAATGCAGTGTCATGCTCTAAAAAATTTTCTATTAGCACCATGTTAGTCTTTAAATGTGATTTTACTTCAGCCATAGTAGTGCAATGGTGATGCATCTATCTTTGATTTTCTACAATTTACCCTTCTACAATTTTCTAAAAATAACAAGGCAGTAGTAAGTAGATAGTAATCAAATCCTTTATGAGATTTTTCTGCTTTTCATCATCAAGAAATAGCAGAAAATAAGTAGTAATGATCACAGAAAGATTTTCTAGGGTAAATTTACAAATGGTCGTTTTTGAAGACCACGTTCTCTTATAAAATAATATAGTGAAAGTTATATCTTAATCCAGTATGGCTGGAAAAAACCATAGCCTGATCAAGCTCAGTCCTTTTGATAAGAGCTTTGAGTCCTGATGTGATTCTTACATAGACTTACACAGCTTTAGGAAAATAATTTAACCTCTTTATGCCTTAGATTACTCATCTGGAAGATGATGAGTACTTCCAGGGAAGCCAAAGCCTCGTATGACTTTGATAGAGTGCTTAAGATGGCTTTAAAAAAATCAAGCCGAAAAAGAAAAGTATCATGACCAGTGAGATATATTGAGACACCCGGGAGGAAATGGAAAAGTCAGTTATAGATAAATAATACCATCACAAACATTGCTTTCTGATATTAGAAGCATTCTTTTTGTGGATGATATGCTGATTATGCCAAACCTGCAACATTGTAAAGCCTCCTAAATGAGATTATAATCATTCAGAAGAGTTCACAGAAGAGTCCAAAGATACTTTTAAAAAAATTGTTGATGTCTTGTTTATATGCTGTTCCTTTTTTCTTTTTTAAAATGTTTTAATCTCTTCCCCATTACTATCTCTCCAGTTGAGCCATTTTTTTAAAAAGCCAATAAATAATATGCTAAATTAATTCTGTAAAAATCCTGCAAAACAAATTCTCATATTCGACACATCTGAAAATATATCTCATTTTGCATTTTAAGTTCCTCACCTCTCTAGCAGGAAGCATTTCATCTTCTTTCTTTTGGATTCCTGATTTCCTATTTGCTGATCTGAGTTCTGAAGTCTTCACAAGTTTTTGAATGTTTTATCAGAAGAATCCTGTTAGCTCTACTCACTTGGATCACCATCAGTCCATCAAAAATTTTTCCCAGTTTCCTCTGAAATTGTCCATTTCCTTGTTTTTTTATGACACAATATTTTATTATATTTGCCTATTAGTCACAGTTTGTCTTCCATTCCCAAAAAAAGATACCTCCTTAGTTTCCAAGGTTTTTGGCTACCATAGAAGACCTGATATAAATGTTTTTTTAAGCATATAACTTTGTTCTCTTTTTTTATTTCTTCGGAGAATCAGCCTAGTCATGACATGACTTGGTCAAAGAGTGTATTTACTTTCTGGGCAAAGATCCAAAGTGCTTTCCAGAATGCCTGGACCAGTTCACAGTTCCACCAACAGGACCCTAATATGGCCCCTCCAATATTGCCAGTTTCCCTCTTTTTTTCATCTTGCTAGTCTGAGAGTTATTGGGGGGGGGTCTGAAAGTAGCTTTAATCTGTACTTCTTAACTGTAGTGATGTAGAAGATTTTTCCCATGTGGTTGTTGTGAGCTTAAGACTCCTTCCTATGAAGACTGCTTTGTTCATCTTTTGGGGCAACGCGTGCTCACACACACACACACACACACACACACACACACACACACACAAACACACATGATGGAGAGCCAGCCTTTGAGATAGGAAGACCTGGGTTCAGGTCCTGCCTCCACCACTGGCTAAGTCACTGAACCTCTCAATGGCTCCAGTGAGTCTCTAAGACTATACATTTCTGACCTTGTGCTAATGATCTGCACTGGGAAAGAGTGTTTCCTTACCAAGAGTCCCCTGAAGTGATGGAAGCAAAGATGTTGTATTTGGTTTTTAAATCATCTTCTAGTCCTTAGGTCCAGCATCTCACTGACATGACTTCTCCCACTCCCATAGAGCATCACTTCCTGCTCTTTTTCAGTCTCTGTAATTCTTGTCTAGGTCTTTCCATAAATCCTATTGAGATGATTTGGGACATGTATTGGAAGCATTCCTCAGGGAGCCCTGCAAATTAACAACGGTCCTTTAGCTTAGAGTTTTAAAAAATTAGGCCATACCTGAAAGACATCAGATTCTGGGGGAGAGAATTGTAATAAAAATGAAAACTGATAGTACAAATGTATTTCTACTACTGATTGGGCACTGTCCTTTTGTATTTGTTGTTATTACTCTGGAGAGTGTAAAATATGCTCATCACAATTTTATACTGAAACAAAGTTTTTGCAGACCAATCAGTTTTTACATTCAGCTTTATAAGGATGCTTTCCTTTGCCTAAAAAAATTATTTTATCTCCAAATGTTGATGAATTAGTGTTTTAGTCACTAGTATAATTAAACCTACTCATTTAAAATGTGCCCATTTCTGTTCCACACTTACTTAACATTTGATGTGTAGTTTTTTATTACATTTTAATAGGAAATTCCTCCATAATTACTTTAGCAGACAATTAAATATAAATGGTAAAATAAATAGTATATAATATATGTTATAATAACATATAATAAAATAATGTTATAATATAAAATAAGTGTTGTCTTAAATATATGTATAATACAATAATATAATTATACTGTTATATAATAATAAATAATAACATAAAATCACTATAATAAACATTATGATATTAAATGTCAATAACATCTCCATTGACAACAAAAATATATCTTTATGGTTTTATAAAGCATTAATAATTTGTACCTGATTAAGTAAATGACCAAGTTTGTTATTTTTTACACACCTGAAGTTTTAAAGGAAATCATTTAAAAGGACAATTTTTTATGAAATTAAAAAATTTGCTTATGAAAAATAGAAGGAAGGTATCTCAGTCAGCTTGTTTCATATATCCTTCCCACCTGTCTTCAATCTGACCTCTTCTGATCCCACTGTTTCTGGTTGTAGTATTGCCTTTCTTAGTTGCTGTTTCTTCCAGATGCAATTCATCCTTGCCAAAGAATCTTATAGCTTAAGTACTAAAGTGCATTTTAAAAAAATTTCAGTGATTCCATATATAAATTACACATATACATACATGTGTGTATATGTATAGTGTACGTGAATTTGTATACACACATGCACATATATCTAACTCCTCTACCTTGTATTTTAAGTTCATCTCTCATCTTCACTATCTTACTTCATGTTATTTCCTATCATTCAGTTTATATTACAGTCAAAATGAACTGTTTGTTTTCTTCAAATACAATAAACAAAACTTCCACTTCTATGCTTTTAATGTTCTCCTCATCCCCATCTATCAAAAGTCACATCCTCCTCAAAATCTTTCCCTGGTTCACCTCTGCAGAGAGTGGCTCTCTTGCCCTCTGAAATTATTTCTGGAACTCTGATTACTTCTTTGTTTCCTTCATCTCCTATTTTATATTATACTTTTCATTTGAGTAAATTTTAATCTATTTAAAGGCATAAACTGGTCCATAATCTCTTTTGTAGGTATTACTCAAATATTTTATTAATTTCTATTGAATTTGTGAGTGGATTCTTTCTTAATAATAACAAAATCAGTGTTTATTTCATCCTGTAAAAATTATTATATACAAATGTTATAATCACATAAAACAAGTTTTTTGGGAAAAAGTAGTTCCATAAAATGTCAAAATTTCTCATTTATAGAAAGTTATAGCTTATAATTGCAGTGAAATTGTCTGTCACATATTATACAATAATCTTAGTTGACTAAAATCACTAGACTACCAAATAAATATGTAGAAAACTAAAGCAAAAAAAAATTTTCCTAAATGTGACATATGGGATTTATGGATATTTACCAACCTGATTGCTTTAATAATGAGCCCTCCACCACATTGCTCTCTCTCTCCCTTCTGTAAGTTCTCTGTCCTAGGTATTTTCTTGGGTCATTCTTTGCTCATGTTCATCATTTTATTATTTGACTTATGGAATCATGTTACTAGAGCTGACTAAGAGAACTACAGAATAAGATTGGGATCTTATTCCAAAACTCCCTTCCAGTTATTTCTTTCCTCCCCATTATTCTGCTGAATTCCTACTTATCTATCCTTAAGATCCAGTCCAGATAATGTTACCTCAGTTCAATAGACTGTATTAAGTGCCTACTGTATGCAAAGCTATTATTGATAGAGAGAGAAGTAAAGTTTAAATAAGGCAGATCATTCCCTAATTGACAAATGGTTAAAGGATATGCAAAGACAATTTACAGATGAGGAAATCAAAGCAATCCAGTCATGTGAAAAATTCCTCTAAATCATTACATATTAGAGAAATGCAAATTAAAGCACCTCCCAGGCCAATATGACCATAAAGGACAATGATCAATGTTGGAAGGGTTGTGGGAAATCTGGGACACTTATTACATTGTTGGTGGAGCTGCGAACTCATCCAACCTTTCTGCAGAACAATCTGTAACTATGTCCAAAGGGCAACAAAAATGTGCTTTCCCTTTGATACAGTAATATCACTATTGGGTCTATACCCTAAAGAGATGATGATATAGGTTAAAAACATCACTTGTACAAAAATATTCATAGCAGCCCTGTTTGTTGTATCAAAGAATTCGAAAACAAGTAAATGTCTATCAATTGGGGAATGCCTTAACAAACTGTGGGGTATACATGTGTGTGTGTGTGTGTGTGTGTGTG
The DNA here is from genome assembly GCF_037893015.1 of Macrotis lagotis. Taxonomy (NCBI): domain Eukaryota; kingdom Metazoa; phylum Chordata; class Mammalia; order Peramelemorphia; family Peramelidae; genus Macrotis; species Macrotis lagotis. The sequence goes on along the minus strand of NC_133664.1, from coordinate 60,623,700 downwards.
TGTGTGTGTCATGGAACACCATGGGGGGATGGGAATTCAGGGAAGCCTGGAGGCATTTGCATGAACTGATGCTGAGCGAGATGAGCAGAACCAGAAAAATATTGTACACCCTAACAGCAACATGGGGGTGATGATCAACCTTGATGGACTTGATTATTCCATCAGTGCAACAATCAGGGACAATTTTGAGCTATCTGCATCTATATCCAGAGAAAGAATTGTGGAGTTTGAACAAAGACCAAAGACTATTACCTTCAATTTAGGAAAAAAACCCGTTATCTTCTTATGTGGTTTTGCTGTCTCTTATACTTCATTTTTCTTTCTTAAGATATGATTTTTCTCTCATCACATTAAATTTGGATCAATGTATATCCTGGAAACAATGTATAGACTGACAAATTGCTTTCTGTGGGGGTGAGGAGAGGGAAGCAAGATTAGGAGAAAAATTGTAAAACTCAAAATAAATAAAATCTTTGAAAAAATAAGGCAAATCAGAGCTTTCACATCTTAAATTAAGTCTTCCCTATTCATTATCATAGAACGCACTTTGTTCTAAAGCACACATTAGGACTAATGTGTTAATTGAATAGATAAAGAGATTGGGGCTTCTGGAGATTAAGGAAGTTGTTTAAAGTCCCAATTCAATAAAAATTAGATTTATCTGGCATTTTTGAACTTAAAAAAATTTTAACTAGATTTCTCAAGTTTAACAATCATTGATGTTCATGTGGCCAGATCATCAAATGGCTTCTGAATCCTTTTTAAAGGAAAATTACATTCTGTTCAGAGAGAGTGGGACATGATAGAAATAGTGCTGAATTTGGAGATGGGAATTATTAAATCCTAGTGATACTCCCCAATCATATGATTCAGTCTGTTTTCTATCCTGCAAATGGAAGAAAATGATACTAATACATATACCTTGGAGGGATTTCATAAAGAAAATATTTTGTTAGCTTTAAAATATTGTTTAAATATGTTATTTTAAATATTATTCAACATATATTTAATTATAAAAGTATTTTTGTTTTGATTATTTAAAAATTAGAAATTTATGTACAGAAAATCTAGCAAGTTTCTGATAACAAGAATATTTGACTAATGAAACCATTCACTTTCCCAATCAAAACAACTTCTGAATTGTTAACTGTTTTTTGACCAAAAAAAATTGTTTGAAGTGATTTCAAATGAGCAGGTCTAGATTTTTATATGAATATATATAGACATATACTCATAAATGTTTGTAGGTATACTATATTTAAACGTGTGTGATAGGTATACACATATATACATATACACTTAACTACCTGTATATGGTTGTAGATGTGTATACACACATCTATACGCATCTATATTTGTTTATAAGTATGTATATAATGAGTGAGTCAGGGTACAGGCTCAGCCTGCCTACTACCACCCGATTACTTCTCCTGTCTGCTTGCAAACCAACCTTCACAACTTTTCACAGAGTATTCCTCTTTGGAGAAGGATCTGGACATCCCCCAGGCTAAGCAGCTGCAACTCCTGGGGCAAGCAGACCTGTCTCCCCTAATAGTGGGTACAGAGGTAGTCACAGGAGGTAGTGGGTGCTGGCGGACCCAGTCACCACCACTTTGACTATTCTATCCACTCAGATCCTGATGGAGATGACCCAGAACCTTAAACCCATAAGTCTTGGGAAAAAATAGTGCCCCCCTTTTCCACCAACCACCAGATCTGCTTCTAGCTTACCCTTCTTAGCCTCCTTTGAGGGAAGAAGTCATTGTGAGGAGAGGGCCTACCTTCCTTATTGTCACCAGCAACAAAGACCACCAAGAAAGATGAGTCCAAGAATGACAACCATATCCCCCACCTCAGTCACCTGTCCTGCTTCTAGTCTAGCCTGGCCCTTTTGGACATCATTTGGAAAATAAATCCTGTGAAGAAGAGACCAGCCCTCCAACCAATGCTCCTTATAGAGGAGGTGGGCTAACTTAGCTAAAGAAGAAAGGGACCCTGAGGGTAAGATAGGAGGCAGCCAGGCCAGTCAAGCCACTCACCACTATCTCCCCTTCCCAGCACATAGCACTGTGCTTTGTAAATATAAAGTATTTAATAAGCGCTTCATTCATTTATTCATTCATGCCATCCTTTGATTTCACTCTTGAAACATTTTCTGATCAAGTGTATTAAAGAAATCTAAAAGAAAATATTGTCAGACTATGGGGTTCTATGTGTATTATAGATCTCCCACTTCCCAGAACACCATTTTTATAGTTTTCTCAATTTGCTGGTATATTGCATATTTCTTTCAGGGAGAGTAGTAAATACCATATTTCTAAATTCAGTCCCACCCAACCTGATGACAAGACTATTATTCTAAAAGGAAACCAAAGCAATTGTGTTAAATTCAACCAGAATTGCCCAAGATGACAGAGTAGGTAAATGGCAAAGCCACATAAATAGTTCTCCTGTACCTTCCGTATTTCTGCATGTGGTAAATAAGCTGACTGCTGAATGAACTGAACTGAACCTTCAGGGAGAGCTGGGATGGTCAGGTGGTTGTGCCAGCACTGATGCCCAGAGCACCTGCCAAGAAATGGGCCACCCCGCCTTTCCTGGGCAGTAACACTTCCAGTCTTACCTGCTGTGGTGGATGATATGTAGGCTCACCATGAAGCTGATGAATAGCAGCCAGCACCTGAAAGACAACTATCACCTCCATCTTCTGTCTCCCAGTTGAGGATGTTTCCCTCTTTTAGAGGGTCCAGTGTTGGAGTATTTTCAGTGCTTTCTAATTGATATTGCTATAATCCCATTGATCTTAGTCTTGTCATCATTATTGTGAAGGACCCTCATGATCTACTCAGAGTTGTTAGAAATCCTAATAATAGGTATTTCTCTGTATAGCTTTCATGTTCTCACAGATGTTATATACCTTTTACTTCTTCAGCCTTGAATAATGAATTCACTAAAATTAAATTCAAAGTATTCACCCTATAATGTGTCTAGTCTTATTAAAGCATGGGTCTCTTCTGCCCTTTCTCATCCCTGATATTGTGCACTCTTGTCTCCGTCTTTCACTTTTTCTTTAAAGTTCAGGCCAAATTTCATCTGCCTTCTTACTGAGTTGAGAGTCCTGCCCTCTCTAAGCTTTACTTGTACTTTACTTTTGATGGAATTCAATGCTGCCTTCCTAGAAGTGGATGAATTATCCTGCTGGTAAACCCTGTGGAGGTCTCGTTTTACATTTAGCAGGTTCTGTATTTCCCCATCATTTTCATCGAGCTAGTCTCTAGGAGAGTGTTCTGGCCCAGATGAGCAGATGCAGTGCTGTACACCAGATCTCTGAAAGCTGCCGACTCCTTTTTTGTTCCCCGTCACTGACTGTGTGCTCACTCAACTGTTCCCGCTCAGAGAGACACTAATCTCTTGACAAGCCTAACAATCTGAAATGCTTCTATGACACCTTGAAGGCTATTTATGAGCCAAAGACCTGTAGTGCATCGCAGCTACTCAGTGCTGATGTATCCACATTGATTAATGATAGGGACATGATCCTAGAGATGGGCTGAACACTTCAATAGTGTTTTCACAGACTATCATCAATCAGTGCCGAAGCCATTGACTGTTTCTCTCAAGTTGAAGTCAATCAGTCCCCAGCTGAAGTTCCAACTGAAGAAGAGGTTTGGTGCCAATAGGCTCCTTTCAAGTGGCAAAGTAACTGGTGCTGATTCTATTCCAGCTGAGATCTACAAGATGGGAGTTCCATTGCTCATATAAAAACTGACCGAAATTTTCTAGGTTATGTGGTGTGAGTAGGCTATCCCCAGGAATTGAAGGATGCCTCCATTGCCCATTTCTATAAAGGTAAAGAGAATAAATCATCCTGTGACCATCACAGGGGTATTCCTCTTTTAGTCATTGCTGGTAAGATTCTTGCCAGAGTCCTTCTCGATAGGATCTTTCACCTGGAAGTTGGTCACCTCCCTGAAAGCAGTGTAAGCAGTGTAGTTTCAGAAAGGGTCAGGGGAACAGTTCCTATGGTATTTACTGCCCAACAACTCCAAGAGAAACAGCAGGAGCAGAACAGAGGTCTGCATACAACATTTGTTGATCTGACCAAGGCCTTTGATATCAGTGAGGATTTATGGAAAATTATGTTAAAATTTGGAAAACTTCATCAGTATTGTACATCAGCTTCATGACAGTGTACATGCCCAGCTTCTGGAGAGTGAACGATGCTCTTGAGATTTCCCAGTCACCAATGTAGTAAAACAAGGCTGGGTCCTTGCTCCCATGCTTTTTAGCATGATGTTTTCAGTCATGTTATCAAGCACCTTCACTGAGGATGAACATGGCCTCAAGACCAGCTACATCACTGATGGCAAATTCTCCAACTTGAAATGGCCACCAACCAAAACCAAAGTGGAGGGAGTGTCGGTGCATGATCTTCTGTTTGGAGATGATTGTGCCCTCAATACAGCCTCTGAAGCTGAGATGCAGCAAATTGTGGATTGATTCCCTTCTGCTTGTCCCTTTTGGTCCAACAATTAACACCAAGAAAACCCAGGGGCTCCATCAGCCAGCACTGCACCATTCATATGTGGGTCCACTGATTACAGCAAATGGAGAAGTTTTGAATACCGTGGACAAGGTCATTTACCTTGGTAGTGTCCTTTCCAGGGAGAGACACATTGAGAATGAGGTTGACACTCACATTGCCAGAGCTAGTATTTGGGAGGCTCCAAAAGAAAGTGTGGGAAAGAAGAGGTCTTAGACTGACCACCAACTGAAGCTCTGTAGAGCCGCTGTGCTGACCTCATTGCTGTGCGCCTATGAAACCTGGACAATCTACCAGCACCAGGTCAGGAAACTGAATCGCTTCCATTTAAATTGAATTGTCTTAGGAAGATTCTGAAGGTCACCTGGCAGGAGAAGATGCCAGACACTGAGGTCCTTTCTAGTGCTAAACAGCCAAGCAGTCCAACATTACTACGGAGAGTGCAACTACAATGGGCTGGACATGTTGGACTATTTTTTTTGGAGAACTCACACAGGGCAAGCACTCACAAGGGAATCAGAAGAAGCGATACCAGGACACCGTGAACATCTCTCTGTAGAACTTTAGAATTGATTGTATAGCATGGAAGACCCTGGCACAAGACCACCCAACATGGCATGCCTTCATCAGTGAGGAAGTGAGGAAGGCAGAATTGAAGCAGGTCAAAGGAAACATGACATCCATAAGTTTAGAGTACCCACCCGAGATGATCACATGGATTATCTGTGTCCAGCCTAGGGTAGAGCATTCTGAGCTCACAATGATCTGTTCAGCCACAGTTGGACACATTATACTTTCCATTAAGCCCTCCTGGATCATTCCAGCCAGAGATGATTCCCCCTCACATTTCTCAGGCCACACAACTTCATCTCTGCTCTGTGCCTAATCAAATTCTCACTTTCGTCCCCATGTCTCCTCCGACTTTTTCAGGTTGCTGAAGGATAGGTCCTCTAACATCTTGGCATCCATAGAGCCTAATTCCTAGTAGGAGATTGATGAATGCTACGTGACTTGCCCGCATCTTCTCATCAGGCCAGGGGGAAGCTCCTGCCCAGCCACTTCCAGAAGCTGCAAGGAAGCTGAAATCTCCGTAAAATAATGTCTGATTAGTCCTATTGATGTAGTATCCATTTCACTGCATTTTGCTGTCCTACTAAATTTTGGGTAGTGACCATGACCATAGAATATAATGAGCAGCGCCCCCTATAAATTAGAAAGAAACGCCATTTGATTTTTTGCTAGAGCAGAATCTAGACATAAGAAGGTTTGGATTTTTTTAACTTTGTTTTAACATTATTATATGTTTCATTTTCCCACAAGACTAATAAAGAATAGTAATTGTGGTCCAACACGTTTTGGCAAATGAAGTATAGTAGAGACAATTTCTGATTGCTATAAGGAAGGAACAGGGGATCAAATTATTCAAGTTAGTCTTAAATGAAGATTAATGATATTTAATATCAGAGATCCAGCCTAGATTCTTAATTTTTAATTCTGCAATGCAAATTGACAGATTTGCATGTTATATTTTCACTTAATCTTTTGTCACAAAATGCTAGCATTTATATTTGTAGCCATCTTAGTTTTCTAAAGATGTTTTTTTAGAAAAATAAATTGTTATCCTACTTTCTTTTTTAACAATGAGCCCAGCATGTGCTGCAATTAATGTTTACATAATAATTCCTTTAAACTGTTCAGTTTTCTTAGAGAAAAATTACAATCAAATTTATCCTATATAAACTGCTTTAAAACACCAGATTACCTATTGACCCAAAAAAATGTATGAAAAAGAATTGCCTTTCTTTAGTATATTTTATATCAAATGACTTCACAAAATGTAGATCACATACATCATTTGTGACAAGACATAGAAACTATTTCTTACATTAGAAATAAGATTTAGACAGGCAGACCTAGTAGATATTTTAATTTTAGTTCAAGTCAATCTACCTATTTCTATTAAAGAAAGGAATAATAAATTCTACCTTTATATCCACCAGTACACCAGACTTACTCTGAAAAAAGAAATAGGTTCCAAGTTCTTAGATATCATAAATAAAACCATCATTGTAAAATTTATTAAAGAGTAAAAAGAAATTAAAGCTTTTACTTCAAGAAAACCTAAGGCTAATTTCTAAATAGAGGTCACCCATTTGGTACTTTTATTAGAAATCTGACTCATTCTTAATTGTTTCATAGAATTCTTAACTTTTTAATTTAAAAAAAATCATTTCTTGGGCCAAGATAAACAATAACACTATTCTCCTAAATATTTCAAAAGAAGTGCCAATAGCTTTCTTGTTTAGGAGAAATGTTTTACTTTAAAAAAAAAAGGCAAGGATATTTGTGATTCCCTACCAAAATCATTTTCCTTTAAACTCTCTAATATTAATATTTCCTGAATTGTATTCACATTAAACTAATGTATACCTTGCCTTCAATATTTTAAGGAAAACTCACATTTATATAATAGTGTTTTAAGATTTATTAAGAGCTTAAAACAACAATCCTGGGAATGGGAAGTAGACTACAATGACTCAAGAACTCCACTCTCATTAATGTGGTTACTCCTTCCCCTGAGGCAGATCACCACCCTCTCCATAACTTAGTAAATGGTCTTTGTGAGCCTTTATGACCAAAAAAATTTCTCAATCTACAGCTGCCCTGGTCATGTTCCTTCCCTAAGCTTTACCTAAGATTGTCGTTAAGCAATAGCCATCCATCCAGACGATTCAAACTTGTACTTGGTAGGTCTTGCTAGAGCTTGCACCATACCTTTGGGAGCCTAAGGTCTTCTCCCTCTGCCAATGATAATAGGTCCCTTGGAATATAGACAAAAATAACATTCTTCGGAGAAACAGGGAATCTCACAAGAAAGATTAACACTAGGTCACATCCTCAGATTATTATTCAGATAATTATGCACATAGACTGGAGCCATAGTCTATGACTAAACATCCTCATACAATCAGTGGAGGAACCTTTATGGGCTATTATTAATTTTACCTCTTATTATTTAGAACATGGCCCACATTTATACCCGATCCCATTCTCCTAAACTGTTATATTTAAATTGAGTATTAAACTATACATTAGGAATTATAATATACTGTTCCTAATTCATAAACCTCTAATTAAAGACAAATATCAAATCCTTAAGTAGTAAGGGTAGTAGTGGGGAAATGATTAAGACTGATAATATATGCTAACTTAACTAAAAGCTATCCTCAATTCAGCTGGCTATACCTATGCTAGTCTATGATATCAGATTTCTCTCTATATATAATGGGGAATTATTTGGGGGAAGATGCTTTTATCCTGGTTCAATTCAGATAAATTGTCTTATTTTATTGTGTATAATTTATATCATACTTCTCTTTTCATTCAAACTAAATAGGATTAAAAAAACTCTGGGGGGAAGCAATCTGAAGTTTTCTTTTACATGACTCAAATTGTTTTGATCAGTGGCAAACTTAAAATTACAAGTTGTTCTGGGTGTTCTGAGGTTTAGTATTCTGCTTGAAGGCTTGCCCGATAGATTCATTTTTAAGACTGTCTAGTAAATAAATTGGGTCATCTTTTTTTTTTTTTAGCTGAATTACTCCATCAGGCTCTGGTTCTATCTTTGCTTGAGGCTCCCTACCTCTGCCTACCACCGTTCTAAATTATTTTTTTGTCTCTTCTTGTGTAAACTAATGACATAGTGTAAATGGTATAATGCATTTCAGAAGGCTTAGACGGTTATATGAAAAACAGTCAGATTGATTTAATTTTTTCACAGAACACTTATTTCTTCTTTTCTTAATTCCTTAGCTAATGTTAATCCCCTATTCAGTTTCCTTCTTCCATAAACATTTTTATCTTGTACCAACTCAAATTGATGCTAGAGCTTAGCAAGTGCAGTGGGGTACATGACCCAGTTCTGGGTCAGCCCTAGGGTTCCAAGTGCAGACCAAGGGCCATCCTGAATAGTCTATTCAGTCTGGGATAGGCTCAGCAGTCTTATTCAAAGGCCAGAGAATCCTTAGGAGCCACATGTTTTTCAGGCTATTCCTAGCATTCAGACATACCCTAGGTACGTCTTAGTAGCCAGAAAGGATCTTAGTGATCCAAAAGTACTCCACAAGGGTCTTGATGGCCTTCCTTGCCCAGAATGGTTTGGGAAGCAGCTTAGTTTCCTTGGTGTTAAAAGAGAACCTTGCTCAGGCCAGGATCCTCTTAGTTCAGGTTCATTGAAAATAAGGGATTTGTAGGTCATTCAACAGTTAACAAAAGGAGATTTGGTCAGACATAACATTAAAAGGATGTTCAACCAGATTCTTCAGCACCTGTTTTGGGTAGACAGATGCAACCTCCTTTGTTTCCATATCAAAATGAATTTAGTTACCCGGAAAGTTGTGATGACTCCTGTGGCCTTAGGCCAGCCACAAAGTCTGAAGAACCCAGACCTCACGTGGGTGGGCCTCTTGATTATGGGGGACTGAGACCCACAGCTGATGCCACCAGACATTAACAGAAGCTGATCGCTTTGTTTCCTTTTAGGAAAAATCGAACCCAATTCATGTTGCCTGGGGAGGGGAAGAGCTTAGCAAATACTGGTCCTACCACACCAGCCACCCTTTGGACAATCTCTTTATCCCCACCCTTCTCTAAACCTACTATTCAGGTATTGTGCCAGGTCTTGGGTACCATTGGCTCTAAAAGTTTCTCAACTTCTGTTGAACTTCTCTCAACTTGAGCTAGCTAATTGTGAGTCTCCTCTCTATTCCCTGGCCACCAATCTCCAGATTTCACATGCTGACTTGTGAGAATTCTCTAGCTTGGTAATGTACTTCAGCATGTTTACAGTGAGCATCAGACTAACCAAAATCATTTAGACAAGGAGTCTTAATCGGGACCAAGCACCGTAATCACATAATACTATTGGCAGTGAACTAAAGACCACTCTTACAGCTTTTCTGTCACCGGAATCACAGTTCACTTTTTGCTTGTCATAGACAGCAAACATTGGTCAAATGCCTCCTGCGGGCCTGCACCAGCAACCTGCAGCTCCCACTTTCAAGAAGCTCCCGGCCTAATCGGGGAAACAACTGGGGAAAGTTCTGTAGTGATCAGATACTGAGAGAAGGCACTAGCATGAAGCTGGATGGGAGATGGATAAAGGCTTCTGGGAGAAGGTGGGATTTTAGCTGAGACTTTAAGGACGCCACGGAGGGCAGGAGGCCTCAGGTCAGGAAATGCCCGCCAGGAGGCCATGGACACTCTGTGGAAGAGGAAATGGTGGAGAGGAAGGTATAGGGAGAACAGAAAGGTCGGAGGGGGCCAGGCTGGGAAGGGCTCCAAATACCAGGTGAGGGTTTTATATGTGATCTTGGGAGATGCAAGAGGGAATTGACTGAATAGCGCAGTGGTCAGTCAGATCTGTGTTTTAGGAATATTCATTTGATGGTTGAGTAGAGGACGGACAGGCGTGGGGAGTAACTTGAGGCAGAAGACCAACCAGATCAATTATAAACACATTAGCTTTTGTTTTCAGTCGGTATCTTAATCAAGAGTTACCGTAAATCCAATGATGAGCTGGTCAAGGGAATAGTGCCACTGAAACTAGGAAATGGCGAGGCTAGAAGATACAGAATGCACTTTCCTCTTCTTCTTAAGTAGGACCTGTTGGTCTGCTGAGTGCTTGACCACCGTCACAGCAATGCCAGCCCTGTGGAGGACAGGTCACAATATTCCCACAGGTGTGGGCAAGCCCATAGAATAGAACAACAAATAATTTCATTATCACCTTTTGGTTCCTCCTATCATGCTTTATTCTTTTTCCTTTACTCTTCAACTCAGGAAGTAACCAAGCTTGAAGATGGAAAAGAAAAACCATTTAAAAAAAAAGTTTTAAGGGGTGGGGCTAGGTGGCAGTGGATAGAGCACAGCCCTGGAGTCAGGAGGAGAGGACCTGAGTTCAAATGCAGCCTTAGACACTTAATCACCTAGCTGTGTGATCTTGGACAAGTCACTTAACCTCATTGCCTTGCAAAAACCTAAAAAAAAAATATTGAACAGGTTGAACTCCTCTTTAGCCATTAATATCTCGCTTCAGACTAGTTTTATATTTTCTGCCTATGTAGTACAATTTACACTTTATTACTGTCTTCTGATTGTCTTCACTGCATATTTAATACTTTATTGCCAGGTGCTTGTTCTCTAATTGTTTCATTCATGGGTATCTGCTCTTCCCGTCTATATTACAAATTCTTTTTTTTTTTAGGTTTTTGCAAGGCAGTGGGGTTAAGTGACTTGCCCAAGGTCACACAGCTAGGTAATTATTAAATGTTTGAAGCTGTATTTGAACTCCAGGGATCTGAGCTGGTGGAACTCAGGACTCCAGGGCCGGTGCTCTATCCACTGCACCACCTAGCTGCCCCTATATTACTAATTCTTTATGAACAAAGACTTATGACTGACTTGCTTAATTGATTTACCTTATATAAGTTCCATGGGGGAAGGGAGGGAGTCTTAGCTTTCTTGTAGTATCTAGCATCTTCTTCAAAATGAATTCCCATTCATCTGACAAACTAGTTCTGGCTTTCTAAAACCTAATGAAGTAAATAAAAATGTTTTACTTTAGATTTTATCTTATTTTTCAAACCAATGAGCATTTATTTTCTCTCCCTCCCACCCCTGCCATTGGAAAAAAAACAAACAAAAAACCCTTGTAAATTAATATTCATAATTGGGCCATACAAATCCCTGCATTATCCATATTCAAAAATATTTATCAATGAAAAACTAGTGAATGTTTAAGTAACAGCAGAAAATGCAAAGATTATACAGAAGTATATCAGATTCAGAATTTAGAAAGCACTATCATTCGTACCAGTCCATTTAATTACACAATTAAATTATCTTCTTAATTTTTGAAAACTGTCCTATTTTTCTACTTCCACGTCATTTCCTGCTAAAAATGCCCCTGGATCTGTTTCCCTGTCTCCTTGGGGATTAAATATGAACTTCTCTGCTCAGCTGTCAGTGTTCCTCACAGTCTGGGTCCAGCCTCCCTTAGTGTGTGTGACTCCCCTTTACACACTCTTCACTTTCTTCTTCCTCTTTCTTCATTCCTTCTACTAGTCTATCAGTTAAAAAAAAGAATTAGCTTTTTGTTGGATCTCTCCATTTATTTAAATTCTCTAAAAATAATTGCTACAATTTTGAAATATTTTTGCCATCTTGACCTAAGATTATTTTTATTCAATTCCTTTATTTTATCTCATAGTGTGTTCAGTTTTGTTTCTTACATTAATTCAATATGCACATTATTTACATGTCTTGAGAAAAAATTGTTTTCTTTCTGAAGTTACTGTTGGTGATTTTTCAACTTTTTATAGCATTTTGGTTTTTGTCTTGGAATCTTTGCATCCACAACTTTTTTATTGTGTTAAAGTGCCTTTTTAGTAGGATCATTGATTTGAGTATTTGAAATTTTTCTCTCAAGGATCTCTAGTAGTTTTGCCTCTTTGATTTCCCTCTTATTGCCCTCCACAGAATCCCATCTGGATTTGCCCAGACAAGTTAAATGCAAATTCTGGAAGGGTTTGCTATACAGGATACACTTTTAAGAATAGTCCTAGGGATAATTTAAGTCTTCTGTCTCAGGATGGACCCTACCTAAGAAACACTTCTTCCCTTAGAATTACCACTTGGTCATGAATCTTTTAGTCATGTCAACCCATAGGAATGAGGATGGCATGCTTTAAAAGGAAGGGTGGTGAAGGATGTGGAGAATTATAGATTTTTTTAACTCTGCCCAATGATCAATAAATTGGAATATTTTTTGGAATATCTGAACTATATTAATATCAGCATTCTCATAATAAACAAAAACAGAAGACAAAATGAAGTTGCAAGTAAATGGGAAAATGCCTCATTGTTTCATATTGCAAAGGTCTAAAAAGGAATTGGTATAGTTAGTTTCATCATGTCTCCAAAGTAAATGAGAAACATAATTTCACAATCTCATCTTCGATTGTTCAGTGATGTAACACACAAAAAGCCATAAGAAAGGTCTTTGTAATTTATGTGCCAGTATCTATTGCAAAGAATGAAAAGACTGAAAAATTTTCTCAAGGATTGATAAGATCCTTCTCAAACCACAATAAAAACATTTTTTAATATTTGATGACTCTAATACAATGGTAAATGCAGGAAAAGATGTAGAAAAATGGGTTGGTTCTGTCTTGATTTTTGAGAAATGAAAGAGCTTATAGATTACTCAGAAGACACACATCTACATACCATGAGTAACTTTTTTTTCAAAAGAACATACTGAGCATTGGGGAGCAAAATAATTGTATCAAAAGCTTAGATTTCTCCATGAAATGACCTCAGCCTGCAGTGATCTCTTTCTCTGCCAGTCTTGCATCTTTATCTGCCTTCCGTTCATCTCAAACTGGATGTCCCTCATAGACATCTTAAATTCAACATGTCCAAATCTGAACTCATTATCTCTCCTCAAACCCTCCCCTTCTACTGTCAAAGGCACCTCTATCCTCCCAAGAACCCAAGCTCATAACTCTAGGCCTCCTTAATCACTCTCCCCCATATCCAGTCTATTTTCATGGCCTGTCCCTATCAGCACTGAAATCACTCTGCCATACAACCCCTCCTCAGCTCAGATACTGCCCCTGCCATGGCATAAGCCCTTATCATCTCTCACCTGGACTAGTGTAGTAGTCTCCTGGTTGATTTGCCATCCATGTGTCTCTTCCCACTCTGGACCATCTTCCATTCATTGGCCAAAGGGATTTTCCTAAAGCCTGGTCCCACCGTGTCATCCCCTCCTCAGTAAACTCCAGGGCTCCTGATAGCCGCCAGAATCCAATTCAAAATACTCTATTGAGGATTCAAAGCCCTTCAGAACCCAACTCGAACCCCTACCTCTCTAGTCTGGTTACTACTTATACCTCCAACATACTTTTTGCTCCAGTGACACTGGCTTTTGGCTGTTTCACCAACAGCTCCTGCCATTTTC